>NC_057797.1:466137580-466348625 GCF_018294505.1 Triticum aestivum
GAAGGTTAGGGGCGAGCTTGAGGGCGACGCTGCAGGGCTTCCGGAGGGCCGTGGATCGGTGGGGAGGAAGAGGGGGTCGGGGCGGAGCTTCCTGGGGCGTCGGTGAGGCGTGGGGTGGCTGGTAGCCATGGTGGCTCTCATCGGTGGCGGTGGCTCCGTTCGGGTGAGGAGAACAGAGGAGGGGGAGAGTGTTCCGGGGAGAGGATGAGGACGCGGGAGAGTGAGGAAGAGAGGCAGGGAGGTGCGTGGCGTCTCTGGGCGTCGAAGAGGAAGCAGGAGGTGGCCGAGGCCTCTCGGGCGCGCGCCACGCCTCGCCTCTGTCCTTCTGGCGAGGGAGGAAGATGACAGGGGAGGGGGTGGAGATGGGCTGGGCCGGCTGGGCCGGTTGGTGACGCCAGGTAGGCTGCGGGTAAGTGGCCCAGGTAGGTTTCCTCTCTCTCCTGTTTTATTGTTCTGTTTGTTTTATTTTTATTTAATCTTTTGCCACTGTTTGAATTTAAAATAATTCAAACAATGCCAAAAGCTCCTCTGAATATTTTTATTTTGCTATATGGACTTTTCCAAAAGCTCATAAAATATTTCAGGGGTATTTGAAATTATATTCTAGTTATATGAATATAATTCAAATTCAAATAGCTAATGATTTAAATTCAAAGTCCCAAAAATAAATCCTTAAAAATGTTCAATATTTTGGTTGGGACCAGAACCCTTACCAAAAATTATTAAACATTTAAGAAGAGCATTTTGGAGCAATGAATGAGATTTGAAGGGTTTTTGCCCTTGTTTTATTTAAGTTTTTGAGGCTTCCAAAATTCCTCAGTTCAAGTTTCAAAATTTAAATATGATGCACACATGGAAGCAAACATAGGTCAGGCCAGGACTAGGGATGTGACAACGTTGGTGAAGCTGAGGCCTGGATTGCGGAAGGCCACCTTCATCATCACCTTCTGGAGAACCCCAGCGCAGATTTTGGGATCCAAGGAGCGGAGAGGCCTGGATTGCGGAAGGCCAGGACTAGGGATGTGACGACTCGTCAGCCAACTGCTTCGGGATCTTCTCCTGGAGCCGCTGGAGTGCCGTCGCCACGCCCTTGAAGAACAGGCTGAGCTTGGCGCTGGGTTGAAGACTCTCGTCGGAAGGATACCCAAAGTCCTCCATCCCCAGCTGCGCCAGCTCCTCATTGATGACTGCGGCAATGTTCACCAGACCCTCGGTCCAGTGCTCCACAGTGTCTCTGAACGAGTTCTGGGTAACTGCAATGCTCTCCAGCAGCGCCGCATCAGCCTTGACCTTCTCTGACAAGGTCTTCTCCCGCTCCTTGGCGGCCTCCAGCGTCTGCGTCAGCGTGGCCAGCTTCAGCTCCAGGTCTGCTTTGGAATCCTTAGCGGCGCTGAGCTCCTTGCCCCTCTCAGCAAGAAGACCTTGCAGCTCACCATGGGCAGCAGCATCCTTCTCACGCTCACGCTTGAGCGCGGCAAGCTCCTCACCGCTCTTCCCAATGTTGGCCTCCAGCTGCGCCACCTTCTCCTCCAGCTCTTTCTTGGCGGTCTCTGCAATTACCGCAGCATCCTTTGCCTCCTTGAGCACCCCGCCAAGTGCTTGCTCGCGCTCGGCGAGCTCTTCCTCAAAGCTGTCGAGGTTGGCCTTCCGCTGCACTAGTTCACCTTCCCGCGCGGACTGCTTCTCGGTGGCCAGCCTTTGCTCCTCCTCAGCTTCGGCCTTCTCGAGAAGGAAGGCCGTGCGCTCCTCGTCGAGTCGCTCACGCTCCTGCGCCAGGGACCGGAGAGCTTCTTGATTGTGGCCCCGGAGCTCCTTCGCACGCTTCTCCATGTCAACTCCCGCCTTCGCGACAAGCGCTTCCCGGGAAGCCAGCTTGGCTTGCTGGGCGCGGTAGAGTGACAGCAGCTTCCGCAGCAACTGCTCCTCCTCAGGCTCGCCGCTGCTGCTGCTGGGCGCGTCGACCAACGATAGTCCAGCAGAGGCGAGCACCTCCCAGTCGAAAGTTTCCCCCTCGACCGGCGCCCTGGAGCTCGACGCCCAGGGTAGCTTGATGAAGATATTGTCGCCGGCCTTCAAGTAGGCGCCGGGCTGGGGCTCCTTGGAGCCCGGCTCCGCAGAAGCGGCAGAGGGATCGGCGGTCGGCGTAGCACCTGGCGCTCCTGCGGCCTCAAGGTCGTCAGTGCGATCGCCCGACCCCTCGCCGGCTTCTGCAGCGGCAGCCCTAGCGGCCTCCTCGCCGGCGGTCTCATCAGCACCGGCCCCTTCCTCGCCGGTGCCCTCTGTCTAAAGAACGAAGAAGGGAGGAAAATCAGTCAAAAATCCAAGAGAAGAAAATCAGAAGAAGAAGAACCCAAGGGAAAGTTTTTGGACAAGTGAATTACCTACGCCAAGATCTGCACTTGCGGTCTCGGTCGCCGCAGGATCGACGGTGCTGTCCCTTGCCGGAGAGTTCTCCCTTGCCAGAGAGCGCTCCCTTACCGGGAACCCCTCCCTTGTCGGCGTAGTCGAAGCAGATGGCACTTCGGGACCAGCTTCCGGGCGCTCCTGATGTGGCTGCTCTGCTCCTACACAAATCAACAAGGAAGATATCAACAAAGGAAAAAGCACTCAAGCGTGCCCGGCAGTAGAAGGCTAAACTATGAACTTACGCTGGGGGCTGCGCTGGGGGCTGCTTTGAGGAGTGATTGCCGGGTCCGTCAAGGTGGTCTCGGACCCACCTCCTGCTGACACGATGGGGTCATCCTCGATGACAATCACCGCGGCCTTGGCCCTCTTCGCCGCTCTCTGGGCCAGCGTCCTGAAAAGAAAGGAGTCCAGATTGGAGCAAGTCAGATACAAGATATAAATAGCAACATTGAAGAACTACAACAGCACCAAAGAAACTTACTCTTCTTCCTCCTCGTCGGAGCTGAGCGCGGAAAGATCGAAGTTCGGCCCTCCTCCGGTACGGCGAGGCGGAGGAGTAGGGTCCCTTGCCCGCTTGGCGGGGGCGGTGGCGGTAGCCCGGGAAGATCCTGCTCCAGTTGCCGCTGTTGCGTGGGGCGCTCCCGCGGTAACATTGCTTGCCGCAGTAGAGCGTGTCGCATGGCTCGGCGGCTGTTGACCCGGCTGCCACCCTGCTGCGTCCCCGGCCCTGCGAAGATGCCTTCTTGGCGGGGCCGGGGGCTCCGCCTGTGGCAAGTTTTCCGAAGGCTCGGGCTCCTCCTCGCCGGCCTCGCTCGGCTCGGCTTCAGAACTGGCAGGCTCCTCCTCGCCAATGAACTCCGCGCGCTCGGCAAGGTTTGCCGCCTCTGCAGCCTCTGCCTCCTCCAAAGTGAACCCAAACACCCCCGTGGCAGCTGCGGCCGCAACCTCTTCCGCCCTAGTGGCGATGCGCTGCAGCTCCTCGTCAGTGGTGTCACGGGTGAGGCTCTTTTGCTCGTCAGCACGGACCGGCACTTCTTCCAAGTTGTCGAAGAACACTTGCACGACGTCATCTGCAGGCTCTTGCCAAGTTGGAACGATTCCATGTGAATCACACAACGGCATCATGGCGCGGATCCGGTCAAGCGAAGAATTGGTGCATAATGGGACAACGCCCCTCGGCAGCGTGAATGGGTGCTAGGGGTCGCGTTTGAACAACTCCAGGAGCGTTGCATCCAGCTCCAAGACGGTGAAGTTGTAGTTGAGGCCCGGCCGCAGCCTCATGATGTCCGCCGAGTTCTTGAATTCCCAGGCGGGCCTCCCCCTCTCCTGCAGGGGGCGATGCGGCAGCGGAGGAAATCTGCGCCTACAGCGCCTACAGTGAGCCCGGCAAGCCTGAGGCGAAGGATCCTAGTAATGGAGATCTTCAGCCTCTCGTCTTCCGGGGCCACGTTGCTCCAGTCATTGCCGCACACTATTGGAGTTTGGCGCACAACGGTGAAGGGCTGCGGATTCTCCTTGACAATCCAGCACCACTCCGCTCTCCACTCATCCCACTTGCTGCGGAGCTCACCCTCCAAGTACGCCTCCTTCTTGCCGACTCTCGAGATCCAGGCAATCCCTCCGGCAAGCGGCTCTCCTCTCTCTACCCGAGGTATGAAGTAGTGGCGGAAAAGGGCAACACTGGGGTGGACTCCGACAAAGTTTTCGCACAAATGTGCGAAAACTGCCATGGTCAGAACGGCGTTGGGGGTGAAGTCAAGGAGGCGGAAGCCGTATGTGTTCATGATATCGCAGAAGAACTCCGAGAAGGGCGAGCAGAGCCCGCAATAGAAGAATAGCGCGAAGAATGGGTACCCGTTTGGAGCCAGCTCCGAAGCAGCGGCCGGGAGTACCCTCGTGCGCGGATGCGCACGCGTCTCCGTCGCCCAAAAGAGGTAGAAGTACTCCCTCAGCTCCTGCACGCCGAGCTGAGGGGAGAAGATCGCCCGCTCCTTCCGCAGCGCCGCGAGCCGCTGCGCCTCGGCCGACTTCACGCCCTTTCCCTTGTCGGCTTTCGGGGCCATGGCGGAGGTGGTGAGGGAGGTCAACGGCGTGGTGGTGCTGGTGGCAATGGGGGGTGGAGCTCTGCTCTCTCTGCTTCGAGAATAAGGGGGGAGCGGCGGAGGTTCTTGAAGATGAAGTAGCAGCAACCAGCAAGGGGGAATGAACTGCCCTTGTTTCCTCTGCTTATAAAGAGGGATGGGGCGGACGTTTCGCCCTTCCGAATAAACAACCACCCACGATCTCTCCCACGATGCCGCATTCAACGCGTGCCGTTATGGGAGAGCGCGGTGGATACGGAGCGAGATTCGGTGTGGCCCAGTCCGCGTGTGCCCGTGCCCTGTCTTGGGCCTGGCCCAAAAGCGCTCAGCATCGTGTCTGGCCCAGGCCCGGGGGCTCCTGTCGGTGTACTAGAATAGGGGTACCCTAGTACCCCGAACTTGTGCACGGGCAGTTGCAGGACCCCGCGGCAAGGCTTGCCGGGTGAACGCCAAGATCCTCCAAGGTTCCCTTGGAGCCATTCAAGAACAAAGTATTTAAGCTCGAGAGACAAGGCCCCGGCAAGAGGAGCTTGCTGGGAAGGCCAACCAGGACAAGCCAAGGAACTTGCCGCGACGCGCCTCGCGCTCCGGCAAGGCAACAAGGCCCCGGCAAGAGGAGCTTGCCGG
This sequence comes from Triticum aestivum, assembly GCF_018294505.1. Lineage (NCBI taxonomy): Eukaryota > Viridiplantae > Streptophyta > Magnoliopsida > Poales > Poaceae > Triticum > Triticum aestivum. The sequence continues at coordinate 466,142,695 of NC_057797.1, forward strand.
GAAGACCAACCAAGGTACCTCGAGGCCCGGTAAGCGACAAGCCTCCGGACCCGACAAGATAACAGCAGCGGCAAGGCGCTTGCCGCAGCAGGCGGCCACTCTGTGCCCATGCTCCAGTGCATCCACCAACGTGTCGCCCTGGGGGCTTCTCCAGGCGCGCGTGGCGGGAGGCTGTGCAGCCAGCGGTGCGCAGGGGCATGCGAAGCTGACAAAATCGCCGTCGTGGCGAACGGTGGCGCCCCTAACGGTCCTTTTCTGCACTGTTTGGGCGATGCAGACGGGCACTTAATGCCCTTGTCCCCTGCCGCCAGGGTTAGGTAGGGTGCACTATACAAGTAGCTGTACCAACCACCTCACTTTTTACATTTGTACCCTTCTCTGCGTTGCCACCTGTCGGTGACCCCTTTGGCGTATAAAAGGAGGCCCATGCGCAACGTAGAGGGGGTTCGGTTCGTTTCGGTTCGACGCATTCGTAACCCAGAAAGACACTACGCTCTCTCTCTAGAGCAAGAACAGAATAGAACCAGACAAGCAGCAGTAGGAGTGTTATCTCTCCGGAGAGCTCCGAAGCTGGGTAAACTGCTTGTGTGCTTCGCCTTGATCTGCTCTTCGTGCGATCTCCGCCCCCTGCCGAACCGAAAGGGGCCCGGTCCGCCGGCCCCATAGGTGTTCGAGGATCAGTTTCCCCGACACTAGATATTAATTAGGTATATATATGAGATTATTTGAACTAGTTGAATTAATATAACTACTTTATTTTTAGTATGAAAATTAATAGAACAAGTTTATTTTTAGTAAGAAAATTTAGGTATATTAGATTTGTTGATCTAATCAAAATATTTCTATATAGAACTACCTACTTTATTTTAGTAAGAAATTAATAGAACTAGTTTATTTTTAGTAAATGCTTAGTTGAATTAATAGAACTAGTTTATTTAGTTGAATTAATAGAACTAGTAAGTGTTTATTGTTTCACCTATATATGAAGATATATGTTAGATATTAGATGAATTAGTTCAATTAATTAGTTGAACTAGTTAGTTGAATTAGTTTAATTAATTAGGTATATTCTTCGTAAGTGCTTAGTTGAACTAGTTGAATTAATAGAACTAATAAGTGTTTAATGTTTCACCTATGAACATAGGAATGTCGTCTAACGACGAACACGATTTCATTATGTGTGAATACTGCGAAGACCAGCGCGGCCTGTGCAGCCAAAATTTTCTAGTTGATGATAGACGCTTCAGCATCAAGCTGGATGAGAACTTCGAAGTGGATACAGTAAGTCACACTGACAAGTCTTTTTTCGTAATTAAGCATGACTTATGCTTCATTTTGCTTCACCTTTTAATTTTAATTTTTCACTATTCTACTAGCGTATCCCCTGCCATGCAAGAATTTTTGTCTTGGATAAGATAGGTTTCAGTCCTAATGAAACTATGAAGGTAAAAAGAGTTTACTTGAAGACCGAGCATGGTTATACCTTCAACGTCAAATTATACAATGCAGACACATACACCTATTTTGAATGCAAAACTTGGCAAGCACTATGCAAGGCTTATGCATTTGAGCCTGATATGGTTATCACCTTTGATATTCGTCCGGAAGATGATATTGAAGGTAATAGAGACATCTGGGTCGATGTGCAGACGCCTCCAGTTCTACCATTATGTAAGTTTCTCAACCATATTTATGTCTTCGATATGAGATTATTTGAACCAGTTGAATAATTAATAGATCTCAATTAATATTGACAGCTTACTTCCAGTCAAGCAAACATGCCCAGCGCTTGGTAGACAGGACCATCCACTGTCCCGGGGCTGAACTAAACTGCGAGGAGACAAGTCATTATGTTTCATGGCTTGAGGATCTTGATGCTGTCAAGACAAATTTCTTTCCCGCACTTAGAAATGTTAGTACTCAAAACGTGCGACCAATAGTGTTCATACTGAACTACGATCACATATATTTAGGAAAGATGGTAAGATTTCTACTATTTCTTCCCAGTGCATCTTTTGCATACATTATTTTTTTAAGCTAAACTTCATTGCTAAGTATGTTACTATACGATGTTCTTCAACAGGGACTCCTGATGAATGTTGTGCCTGATTGGATCGAGACTAAAGGTACCATGAATATTGTTAGCTTACGGCCAAGATATCCTACAATGCACTTTAGTGGATTCAGGATTTCTAATAGCGAGGAATGCTTAATAGTAAAAGACTGGAGCAAAATTGTGAATGATCACAGAGAAGTACTAGGGGGCAGCAATCAGAAGCGCAACCCACGATTAGGAGACAGGTTCATCTGCATGCTCCAATATGATGAATCAGCAAAGCTATACATGTTCTATGCTATTTTACCTGAGAGAGAGAGCAGCAGGAGTGATTAATTAGCTAGTTCATGCTCTTAGTACTTGTCCTCTCATGTCCGTGTTCTTCGTCCTGAACTTAATCTCAAACAGTGATTTGCTTTTGTGGTGTTATGAACGCTTATAATATCATTACCATGTTGAACTCGATGATATCTTTGCTATGAAAACCGTTGGTGATGATATATATGATGCAAGAGTTTTTATATTAATTAATATGATGATGATGAGTTATTATATCATTTATGAAAGAAATTGCATATTAGTTTCAACTGGATGGATTCTAGCTAAGTGATCAAGTATATATATGCCATATCCATATTACCTCGATCACTTAAGTAGGTGATCAAGTATATATAATATGGATATGACATATACTTGATGACTTAGCTAGGATCCACACGCATCCAGTCAAACTAATCACCTAATGATTTAACAACTCATTATAATGTAAAACAATCACTAAATTAAATTGAAAACACATAATTAAAGTAAAAAAAAACCAAAACACACCAAAACATTTAGTACCGGTTGGTGTTACCAACCGGTACTAATGTCCTACGCGCCCACGGAGCTGGCTCGTGCCACGTGTTTGCCCTTTAACACCGGTTCGTGCTGAACTGGTACTAAAGGGGGGGCCTTTAGTGCCCACAATTTAGTGCCGGTTACCGAACCGGCACTAAAGCCCCTTATGAACCGGTGCTATTGCCCGGTTCTGCACTAGTGTATACATATAGCTAGCTAGGTCCTTATAACTCGTTTTCCCCACGCGTCGATCGATCTACCTCATTAGTTATGTATTTCTCTTCCTCCGACAAACAACAATTGATCTACCGATCTAGTTAGGTTTGCTTACCAAACACATGGTTCCCCTTCATCATCCATGCATGCGTCCTGACACATCTATCATGCACAGGCACACACAGAAACACATCCCCACTCTTATTGATAATATTGCAGTTCTACCCTCAGTTTGCCTAGTAGGCCTCTCCCACCATCTTCAAGAAGCAAATCCATCACCCATCCAACACTCTACCCCTCTCCCTCCCTCTCTCTCTCCTCTCTCTCTCTTTGTCTGTCCCAACCTATTTCCCGTCCTTCAGTTATGTATGGATGTCGACTGATCTCCCTCAAGACATAGTTGGGTCTCTCCTTCTCAACACATATACGAGTTGTTCTACCTCTATAGTTAGGCCTTTGCCTCCCCCCACACCGATACATCGAGCGCTCTAGTCATGTCTCCCTGCCACACACAAACTTGCCTTGTGCCCTCTGACGTTCCGGTAGGTCAGTCGTCCTATACCTTTGACTTGCACACACACAATTTTGATGGCTCTCTTCATTGATCTCGCACTCACCCACTTGATCCTCTCTTTGACTCTATCGATATCTATGTCCCCTCCCTCTCTTCTCATGGATTGCCCCCTCTATATATGATATAGATAGGCCTCTATTTCACACACATTACATGTGTCAAATTTTTGTTTGAGATGTCATCGACACATATTCCCACAAATACATTCACGAAATCACACCCCCAACAAAAAACACTCACGAACATACGCCATCTGTCTAGGTTTGTATCTCTCTCACACACACCCACGTAGGTGGGGGAGGTGCACGAAGAGAAGAGGTGCATGCATAGCGCACGTACTCCCGTCTCTTTCCCAACCACACCCGCGCGGGTACATGGTGGAGCTCATTTCTGTACGAAAAGGCAGCCCACGTGGTAATTTGACACGTGTACTTGTTGTCCACTTGATGGAGGATCGTCTACCACGGGTGAACAAACAAATTGCGACTTGACGCGTTATGTTAAAAAAAGAGGCAAACCTTGTGGGGCCTACCTTAGAGGCAAGGCTCTATACACTCGAGATGCTCTGTACGTATTACTTTTGTGATGTGTCCCGTCAACTCGCAGAACGAGTAGAATCTTGCTTAGTACGCCATCTCCCCAGCCCACGGGCGCGGTGGCTCGCATGATGAGGTGAAGCTTGCTTACTACGCCTTACGACTGCTCCCTCACCCATGCGTGTGGTGGCTCGCAGGACGAGGAGAAAACTTTACTACTCCCTCCGTTTACTCCTCGTCCCTACCTTGGTTAGAGAGATTATCATATTGTTTGGAATATATGTCCTCTAGTAGATTTCAATATGAACTACTAGTACATACTCCAAACACTGATGTATATAGACGTATTTTTGAGTGTAGACTCACTCATTTTGCTCCGTATGTAGTCCATATTGAAACGGACGTAATAGTATGCACTCTCCCTCGCCCCTCGCCCACGTGGTGGACGTGCAACAATTCATTCGGTCTCATATAGCCAGAATGATATATACTACAGTACCATTATTTCTCAACTTCTCGAAGAGGCGAAGAGCCAATCGCAAGGTTAATATTTTGGAGATGCCAAGCACAAGGTTTATAGGAGAACGAGTAGTAGTAGTACTAGTAGTACGTACCAGTGGTACGTACTATATGAGGAAGAAGGCAACAATATGTATGTTTTGCGTGATAGTCTCTTCTTACTGGACGTGCCTAGTGGACCTCATTGTTGCAATGGGACTACTCCCTATCATAGATGGCATGATTTAGAGTGGTGGGAAATGGGCATAATTCGGAGCTGCTTAGTCTTAAACCCCATGAAGAAGTCCCATCGAAAGGAATAGTCATCCTCTACACGTGCTCCTATGTAAAACGAGTAAATGAGACAAAAAGAGAAAGAGACAAAGTAAAAAAAATCACCAGCCTTAGATCCAGCCCTATTTTATCTATGAATAATATTTCTACATCGTGATTGACATGGATATATAATTAACCATGCTACGGAGGTAGAAGCGGATTTTTATTTATTCACGGAGGTAGCAGCGGATGGATATTCAACGGGGAGTGAAATGATGGCTGCTTCCTCGGTCAAACATAGAGAAAGGTGGGCCTCATGATTTCACGGCTTATTAGTCATTATTATTGCCTATACTCTTTGCCCATATATAATAACCGCATGGTAGTATAGTAGTGGGCTATATTTTTAATAACCATGCTCAAAGAGAAGAGGTGCACGCACCCATGCACGTAGTTTACTAGTATCACTCTTTGCGTCTTCCCCAACCACACATGCGACACGGTGGAGCTCATTTTTGTAAGATGATGTAGCCCACATGATAATTTGACGCGTCTAGTAGTAGTTACTCACTTATAAATAATGGAGGGTCGGGAACCACGCATGAACGGTGCCGCGTCATTTATAAATAAAGTTTTTTGCCTTCAGTTGCATGTATGCATACGCAATATAAATAGGTTCATATGGAGAGAAAAGCAAACCGCTCCACTATAGATAGCCAGGACAAGCCTACACGATTGCGTGTTGGGGTTGCTCCCTTCACACTCTCTCGCGCAAAACGACTGTGGCCACATCTCTAACATCCCGGCGGATCACGTCCTCAGGGGGAAGGGGTGGATGCTTACTGTAGATGCGGTCGTCGTCGCCCACAGCGAAAACCCACTATCGGCACGTCCCGATCAGGGGTCCCCGCCGTTCTCTCTCACAAAGCCGGTGAGGTTGCGTCCCTTGCTCACTGCCGTGACGTGGGCAGTTTCCGCCTCCCGCCGCCCTCCTCTAGGTTGAGTTACATCCCGACATCCCTCAGGTACAACTTCCTTTACATCCGGCTTGCACCACTGCTCCAGCTGCCCACATCACTCCATGTGGATATTTCTCTACTTCTTTGCCCTGCATACCTCTACTGGCTTCTACATACTGTATTTGTGATGAGTTTATGCCTCATCAACTAGTCCCAATAATCTTATTCTAATCACGCGTCTTCAATTTCTTTGCCACAGGGATGCTCATCTCGATTTTGGTGAAACTGCACAAAATGATCCGATGGTCAAAGGGTTGAGAACTTTATTTCTTGGGAAGCTCCAACATTGCCAACAAATTAAAGCCTGGTTAGGGTTTATGGTTCAAGGGCTAGGGACTGCATGGATCATTTTTTTTAGCTGTCTCTGTTCCAAAATAAGTGTCAACTTTAGTAGTAGTACAACTTTGTACTAAAGTTTGCATAAAGTTGAGATACTTATTTTGGAACGGCGGGAGTACATATTTACTATGATTTTTCAATTATTGAGATGCAATAGCATGCATGTTAGTCTCCTTTGTATTTGATGAAATGTTGCAACGGGCAACCTTGGACGCAAGATACATGAAAGAGAAGCTGGAAGCTTCAAAGCATTGTACAAATTTATCTCATGAGAAATTATAGTACATACTATACTAGTACTATGTAAAGAGTTAGGTGTCGCACAGTGTCCAAAAAATATGGTGATAGTGTGAGGTGGGCCATGTAATCATTGAGCCTGCGTGTTTTCACTGCTTTCGCACTCCTCCGTTATAAGAATGGAGAAAATTTTAATCTAGTAGTACCTCCTTTCGCTGAAAGTGTGGGACATCCAGCAATCGTACCACCTCAGTAATAATGACTAATGAGCCGTCAAAGCACATAGACCCTGCAGTAAGTTGGACGAACGAAGCAACCATCACTCTTGAATCCGCTTCTCCCTTCAACGCAGGCGCCAGTGATAGGTCACGTCCGCTCTACCCGGGCATGAATGGGGCACCGATTTTTTGGAGTGGCGCTGACCGTTTTGGGCGGGAAGCGCGTGCAGGCAATGGAGGGGCTTTGGGTGGGCAAGGCTGATCAGGAGCGGGCATGGCAGCTGTCCGCCTGTCCCGACCGAATGCTCGGAAATGAGAGGATGCACCGACTCTCGCGGCTAAATCATACACTACACACCATCTCTCTATAGGAGTAGGTCGATTTGTCGCTCTCTCTAACACACACATGCTGTTAAACACACACACACACACATGCGTGCACACATAGGTTGATAGAATAGGAATATCGTGCGAGTGCGAAGCCACATGAAGTGAGATACAAATGGAGTACATACAAGAAGAGAAGAGGTGACGAATATTCCATCAAACCTGGACTGAGGAGTAGTACTCCCTCCATCTAGGTGTTAAGTCATCTTACAAAAATCAGATATTCCCAAAATGTTTAGGCATCGTCCATTAACTTCGCATCTCAATCCCCTCTTGGCCTTGTTTCTAGTGAGAATTGCTACTTAGGGAGCGTTTGGATCCTTAGCAAGAACAGTTTATAGCCTAGCCGGGCAAGGTTAGGCGTTTTGAACTGTTAAAATATGTTTGCTTTTGTGGGCCAGCTAGCTTGGGTGGGCTAGAAAAACCTTGCTAGCTCTGGAGAGCCAGATCGGCTCGCTTTCGACGGCAAACTTCGTGCACGGAAAAATCGGCGACCCACTCATGACAAGGATTTTCACGGGGCAAGGCTGGTAAGAAAAAGAACTAAACCATTTGACCAGGCAAGGTTGGCAAAGAGAAAGTTGGCTAGTTGGGCTAGCTGAGCAATTTCCTTACTAAGGCTAGCCATAGTGGGAGTAACTTAGGTAGTAACATAGCACATCCCAAGAAAAAAATGCTTACGTGGCATGGAGTTAATGAGGAAAGAGATGCTTGTGGTAATGTAATATGTTACTATAACATAACACACCCCGAGGTAAAATGAGTCTATATCTCAATTAATGAAGACTTGCAAGTTACCATCCATATGTTACTACCCACTATGAAGGTAGTAACATAGACTAGTAACATATGCATGTTACTAGTCCAAGTTACTCATCACTATGACCAGCCTAAGCAATGTAACCAAACGCTCCTTACTCTGCCTTGTTATCTCCCCCGGAAACCCAACACATGGAGCGCAACTACGCGTTGATCAGTCAAGAAATCAAAGTCGGCTTGCATGCGAGTTTATACGTGGCCCTACATGGTAGCTAAAATGGCACCTCTTAGTTGTTGTGATTAATTGTTGCGTTTAGAGACAGAAATCAGGGCTTTGATTGGAGGAAGGACCAGTAAAGTTTCTCCTTCTCCTCCAATCTGCTTGCACCTTGGTCCCGCTGCACCTTCTAACGTGACTTATTACACCTAGACGGAGGGAGTAGTATGAGATACGGTGGCACACTGACTTGGGTTGAATACAAGTGCCCAAAATTGTGTGTATGTTATAATAAGGATTCACTTAAAATAGTACGTGAACGAACAGAGGGATCAATTGGACAGTGTTCACGAGCAGTAGCGAGATGTGTGAGGTAAGATACACCGCTGGCGCTTTTAATTTTTCTTATTAATTTGTTTGTTTCACCCTTTGACTGGTGGGACCCAACATACTACATGGAGAGAGGTAAGGTGACTAAGGCTGCATTATTTCTATGCTACCAACACTGCTTTAAATCCCAAAAGACCTTACCACCAAAGCCACATGACACGATTATGATTTTAATCCCAATGACTCCCACGAAAAAAACACGACATGCTTGTCACACGAATGCAGGAATGTATAAAAGGTTATTTTCCTCTCGTTAAACATAACGTGAGGGTGGTGTAGCTGGTTAGCCTGTTTGCTCATCAAACTTGAGGTCTCGGGTTCGATAACCACACTTGAGCATAATTTTGTTTTTGTCCGACTTCTTTCTTCCACCCAATGACAGGTAGGCCCCACATGATAGAGAGATAATGTGATCTGGGGCGGTGCCAGGAGGATTCTTTGACTGGTCAAAATGGATGGATACGGAGCTATTCGATCTCACAGTGACCGTATAATCACCTCATCACATATACGTTGCAGCCTCGACACTTGTTTTCTAGGGTTTGCACTCTTGACACTCTCTCTCCACTATATATATACACGCTGGAGCCTCAGCTCTTGTAGTTGCTCTCTTCACACTATCTCACCCTCTCCAGATATAAACAAGACTTCATTGGCCTCTCTCTCTCTCTCTCTCCCCTCACTGCTGGTCAAAGAGCCCACAGGATTCGTCCGCCGGGAAGGGAAGGAGGCTTAACGCTGTTGCCGTCGGTGAGGGAGGGAATCCATTACCGGCGCAACTATTCTCTTTCACCCAGCGGCGGCGCGGGAGGGCCTCCGACCCCTTCCTCACAGCCATACATAGTGTGGGAAGAACGGCCTTAAGGTATAATTTACTTATTCCAAGAACCTTAAGGTATAATTTAATTATTCCACATGCATTGCTCTAGCTGCATGTGGGCTTTTTCCGCTTCTACACTCGAATCTAGGTGTTGTATCAAACATGAAAGTAGTGGGGAAAGTTTTATAGCATGAATCTAGAACATGGTTCAAAGAGGAAAGGAATGGGGGAAGGTAGTGGGGAAAGTTGTATAGCATCAATCTACGACGTACTGATCTCCTCAAGGTCACTAAGATGCTAGTTGATGGCGGGGCCGGCTTGAACCTGATCTCCTCCGCGGTGCTCCAGAAACTCCAGATCCCCGACAGCGAGCTCGAAGAGACCGGTACATTTCAAGGAATCAACCCGGGAAGGAGCAAGCCGAAGGGAAAGATCACGTTGCCGGTAACATTTGGCAGTGAACTGAACTTCAGGACTGAGAGGGTGACATTTGATGTTGCTGACTTTCCATTACCTTACAATGGAATCCTTGGCCGTCCGGCACTCGCCGAGTTCATGGCAGCCTCTCACTAGGCGTACAACGTACTGAAAATGCCAGGCCCAATAAGTGTCATCTCTGTCCTTGGCGACAAGAAGGATGCTCTTATCTGTGCCGACAAGATTTACCGGGAAGCAGCAGCCGCAGCAGAACACAAGACACTTGCCGCTGAAGCTCCCGGGGGGAAGAAGAAGACCAAGTCCGGTAAGAGCTCTGATGCCCACTCCGGCAAGCGCACCTCTTCGGAGTGCTGCGCTACCGTCGAGGACGCACCATCGAGCTCCACCGGCAAGTGTAAGAAGGCAATGGCAGCTCCACCTGAGACCAAGAAGGTGTCCGCCAAGGAGGATGGCGCTGGTGGTACTTTCACCATCAGCGCCACTCTTGACCCCAAATAGGAAAGCGCGCTCGTTGCTTTCCTGCGGGCGAATGTCGACGTGTTTGCATGGCAACCGTCTGATATCCCCGGTGTTCCCAGGAAAGTAATTGAGCACCACCTTGCCGTCTGTCCTCATGCGCGGCCCGTCAAGCAGAGAGTCAGGAAGCAGGCGGTGGAGCGCCAAGAATTCATCGCAGAAGAAATCAAGAAGTTGGAAGCAGCAGGCCTTGTCAGAGGAGTGCTCCATCCCACGTGGTTGGCCAATCCTGTTGTTGTGCGCAAGGCTAACGGGAAATGGAGACTTTGTATTGACTTCACTGATGTTAATAAAGCTTGTCCCAAAGACCCATTTCCCTTGCCGCGCATTGACCAGATTGTTGACTCCACAGCCGGATGTGATTTGCTTTCATTTCTTGATGCATACTCAGGATACCATCAGATCTTCATGGCAGAAGAGGATGAAGAGAAAACCGCATTTATCACCCCGTGTGGCACGTACTGCTTCGTACGGATGCCTTTCGGTTTGAAGAATGCTGGTTCAACATTCGCAAGGGTAGTCCACCACGCTTTTGAGCCGCAAATGCACAGAAATGTGGAAGCTTACATGGATGACATAGTGGTCAAGAGCAAGAATAGGGCGACCCTGATTCAAGATTTGGGCGAGACATTTGCAAATCTGCGCAAGATCAACCTCAAGCTTAACCCCGAGAAGTGCGTGTTTGGAGTCCCTTCCGGCAAGCTTCTCGGGTTCTTCGTCTCTCAGCGGGGAATTGAAGCCAATCCCGACAAGATCAAGGCCATTGAGCAGATCGAAGCACCAAAGCGCGTCAAGGATGTACGAAGGCTTGCCGGTTGCGTGGCTGCTCCCAGCAGGTTTATCTCTAGATCTGCTGAGCGCGCCCTGCCATTTTTCAAAATTTTGAAAAAGGCAGGTCCAATGAAATGGACTCCGGAGGCGGAGGCTGCGCTGCAGGACTTGAAGAGATACTTGTCCTCCACTCCAACACTTGTCACACCTAAGCCGCAAGAGAAGTTGCTGCTGTATATAGCGGCAACCAATCAAGTGGTTAGTGATGCGTTAGTGGCGGAGAGAGAGGCAGATGATGAGCTAGCAACCACGGCAGATGCATCCAGCGACAAGCAGGGGGCTTCACCGACAAGCTCTGGTCCCGACAAAGATGGATCTGCGCAGGAGCATGATAAGATGCAGAAGAGAATGGTGCAGCGTCCAGTTTACTTTGTCAGTTCCCTTCTGCAGGGGGCTAGATCAAGGTACTCTAGTGTGCAAAAGTTGCTTTTCGGCCTCCTCATGGCCTCGAGAAAGCTGCGCCATTACTTCCAAGCACATGAAATCACAGTCGTCACTCGCTTTCCGCTAAAGAGGATACTGCAAAATCCAGAAGCAACAGGCAGGATTGTCGAGTGGGCGCTGGAACTGTCAAGCTTTGGCCTCAAGTTTGAGAGCACTTCAACTATCCAAAGCAGAGCATTGGCAGAGTTCATAGCAGAGTGGACGCCAACCCCAGATGAAGAAATTCCAGAGACGAGCATCCCCGTCAAAGAGGCAAGCAGAGAGTGGCTGATGTACTTTGATGGTGCCTTCTTGCTGCAAGGCGCTGGTGCGGGCATGCTGCTTGTCGCACCCACCAGAGAGCACCTCAAGTACGTAGTCCAGATGCACTTTCCCAAGTAGCAAGCAACCAACAATACTGCAGAGTATGAAGGATTGCTTGCCGGTCTCAGAATTGCAGCAGACCTTGGGATCAAGAAGCTCATTGTCAGGGGTGACTCACAGCTTGTCGTCCGCCAAGTGAACAAGAACTACCAGAGTCCATTGATGGAAGCATATGTTGATGAAGTGAGGAAGCTAGAAGAGCACTTTGACGGCCTACAGATGGAACATATCCCGAGAGCTCAGAATGACATTGCTGATGGCCTGTCAAAGTGCGCCGCACTAAAGTTACCTGTGGAACCAGGGATCTTTGTGCTCAAGTTGACTCAACCATCTGTAACACCCTCAACTAGACAAAGCAAGAAGAGGAAGTTGGTTTCTGGCGACTACTTTCCGGCAGAGCTCCCCGAAGCCGCCGCCAAGAAAGTCCCCAAGATCAACACCAAGAATGCTGAGGGGCAGTCTACTCCGGCAAACCTTATGGTTTGTTCCGTTGAAGCAGACGCTCCCGACAAGTTTTGCTCCGGCAAGCTTGCCGGGGAACATCAAGCTCCGGCAGGGCCGCAAGTCCTTGCCGTAGAAGCGGATGTTCCCACAGCAGCAGATGTGCCTTTAGTCCTTGTTGTCGAGCCACAAGCTCCAGCATGGGCACAGCAGATTGTCCATTTCCTTCAGACAGGAGAACTTCCCGAAGAGCAAGAAGAAGCGGAAAGAGTAGCTCGGCAGTCAAGTATGTACCAGTTTGTCGATAACATATTGTACAAAAGAAGACTCAACGGTGTGAAATTGAAGTGTATTTGCCGGGAAGATGGACAAAAGCTGTTGGCAGAGATACATGGAGGCATATGTGGCCACCACATAGGCGCAAGGGCACTTGCCGGCAAAGCTTTCCGGCAAGGCTTCTTTTGGCTGACAGCCCTCCAGGATGCAACTGCACAAGTAACCAAGTGTGAAGCGTGCCAGTTCCACTCCAAACAGATACACCAGCCAGCTCAAACTCTCCAGACGATCCCTTTATCCTCGCCATTTTCGGTCTGGGGGCTCAATATCCTCGGCCCTTTCCCCCGAGCTGTCGGGGGCTTTGAGTACTTGTATGTCGCAATCGACAAGTTCACAAAGTGGACGGAAGTGCAGCCAGTGAGGAAGGTGACAGCACAGTCAGCAGTCAAGTTCTTCAGGTCAACTGTTTGCCGTTTCGGGATCCCTAACAGGATCATCACCGACAACGGCACGCAATTCACGAGCCGCACCTTCATGCAGTACGTCCAAGACCTTGGCGCCAAGGTCTGCTTCGCTTCTGTTGCTCATCCGAGAAGCAACGGTCAATCAGAGAGGGCAAATGCTAAAGTGCTGCGCGGGCTCAAGACCAGAACTTTCGACAGGCTGCGCAAGTGCGGAAGAAACTGGATCGAGGAGCTGCCGGTGGTTCTTTGGTCGATCAGAACGTCGCCAAATCGAGCCACTGGCCAGACACCTTTCGCTCTAGTCTACGGAGCAGAGGCAGTTCTCCCCACGGAACTCGTATACGGATCGCCTCGAGTGCTCGCTTATGATGAGTTTGAGCAAGAACAGCTGCGACAAGACGACGCGCTGCTCCTTGAGGAAGATCGTCTTCAGGCTGCTGTACGAGCTGCTCGATACCAGCAAGCTTTGCACCGCTACCATAGCCGCAAAGTTAAGGCCAGAAGCTTCAAGGAAGGCGACCTTGTTCTTCGGCGCGTTCAGTCCACCAAGAATTCCAACAAGTTGACGCCAAAGTGGGAAGGCCCTTATCGGGTGAGACGAGTCACAAGGCCCGGTGCTGTCCGCCTTGAGACCGAAGATGGCATTCCGGTGAGCAACTCCTGGAACATAGAACATCTTCGTAAGTTGTTCCCGTAGGGCGCGGTTGCCGGAACCCCGTTCCGGCAACCACCTTTTGTACAAGTCTTCCCGCTGTTGCATGTAATCCTTTGTACAAAGCCGGGCGCAGATCCCGTGCATAAAAAGAACCCCATGTGCTCCGCACAACTTGTCCATTTCATGCATTAGTTTCTTTTTCGCATGCGTTATCTGACACTTTGTGCAGCACCTACATCCGGTGAGCAGTAACGAGCCGAAGGGCTCCATATCGTTATTTTCTCTTCTTTCTTCTTTTTTCAACAAAGGAAAGGGAGGTTCCCTCGCACACATGTTTGCCGGGGGGGAAGGAGAAGATTGTGGTATGGACCTGGCGTTGTTCAAGCGAAGTCTTGCCTTGCCGGGAAGCAAAAGACAGAAAAGCTAGGTTGCCAAAGTTTGAGCAATCAGTTTTTAAATTTTTGAGTTATCTTCCTCGAACGACCCTGCTTTGTATGGAAAACCTGTGCGCGGAGGAACCAACTCGTGGCTAGTTGCGCCCTTACTTTGTTTCGAGTCTTCTCAACAGCTTAAGTGTGCTGCATCTAGTCGCGACAAGGTTTCTTGTCGGAAGCAGCGCCGCCAGCAGGCTGCTGCCATTCCGCACTCAGCACTTGCGGCTCGGGTGCCTGCGCCGACAAGTTCCCTAGAAGCGTAGGGTAAAAACATACAAATGAAGGAATCTAGTAGAGGAAATAACATAGCAATTGATAACAGAAATAAAGTTATATTACAAGATAACTTGTCGCAGCTCTAACAGAATGTTTTCATAACATGATTAGCAGCGGCAAGGGAAAAGAAGAAATGGACGGCCTAGTCTATGCGTCCGCCCTCGACCCTCTTGATCTCGCTCACCTTGTCCACAATGGGTGCGACAAGGGCCTTGAGTGCATCCAGATCGGCGTCAGGCGGCAAGGACCTGAGGACGTTTGTCAGGACCCCGACTCAATGCCACATCGATCTAGCATGTAACACCTCATATCACTTTGCGGCCTCACGCACGGTATTCCCACGGGTGTCGCCTTACCTTAGCCCGGGACCGTTTGCGCCTTTTGGCACACGTATATGACAGTGTCGCTAGCATCCATATGATAAGGAGCCCGGGCTGACATGGCTAGTCGTAAACCCAAAGTGGCACATACTTACAGGGACAGGCATCCATGACCCAGCATCGAACGTGTCGGTCATCAGCGAGTGAATCCAGGCTGTAGCACTGGGCTAGCAGGACTCCGGTGAACCGGGCTGTAGCGGGCTAACAGGACTCCGGTATTCATCGCGTGACATTTCCCCGAAGGGACAGACACAGGAACGAAGAAGGACACATGCCGGCCAGCCTAAGTGTTCCGGAGCAGTAGCAAGCTACCATGGCTCGGTGGAAACACTAGGAGACATTTCCCGATAAGAGAGGCTACTAAAGATAAACAACTAGATAGTCAGATCCCACACATACCAAGCATTTCAATAACATACACACAATATGCTCGATATGTGCAAACACAACATGGCATCACAACATGACTCTACGACTCAAGTAATTTATCAATAGGCTCCGAGGAGCGAGATATTACAAACATAGGTCTCATGACCCAACATTCAGAGCATACAAGTCAAAGCACAAGCGGAAGCTATCATGTCTGAGTACAGACAACTATAAATGAAAAAGGCTGAGAAGCCTGACTATCTACCAGATACTGCCGAGGCACAAGATCGTAGCTGAGGTAACAAGCTAAACGTCGAAGTCCACGTGGAACTACTAGCGAGGCGAAGTCTCTCTGCAAAAACATAAAATAGGCAAACGTGAGTACAAATGTACCCAGCAAGACTTACATCAGAACTAACTACATATGCATCATTATCAACAAAGGGGTGGTGGGGTTTAACTGCAGCAAGCCAGCTTTGACTCGGTGGCTATCCTAAACTACGACTGCGAGTAACTCTTTTGAGGTGGCGCACACGAGTCCACATATTCACCATATCAATACACCACTATGGATCCGCTCCCGTCTCCCTACGAGAACGCCATCCATAGCACTCACGCTTATCTTGCGTATTTTAGAGTATCCACTTTCACTTGTCTATGAACTGATATAAGCAACCCAGAAGTCCTTTTCCGCGGACACGGCTATTCGAATAGATGATGTTAACCCTGCAGGGGTATACTTCTTCACACACGCTCTCACCACTTACCGCCGTTGTTGTCTAGCTTAACCAACTAGCTCCGGGATATCCATCACAGATTCTTGGAGAAAGGGTGGTTCACAAGAACCCGACTTGATCACGAGCTCAACATAGCAGTCAGGTGACAACCTGGTAATACTTCCAAGAAGATATTCGGAAAATCACGAACCACCGGTATGTTACTAAGCTTGAGAACAATCTCGCTTTTGAGGGCAAGACGATATGATCAAATGAGTGAGGACTTGACAAGATCCTAACTCATCAATCGAAGGGTGCACCGAAATAAGGACTAGGTAGCACGATCAGTCTTAGAAGGATGATTCAAAAACCAACACGCTAAGAATGAAATTATTGTCCCTTAACTACCAAGCAACGAGGTTGCTGGGAGTATTGATTTCACACATCACAATTCATTTGTCGGTATTCCGGTTGCATCAACACGATGGCCGAGGAATGACTAATGATGGTGAGAAGTATTACTACGTCAAAATTCATGAAAGTTGGTGCAGTTCTCATGACAATTCTGACATGAAGGGGGTAATACTCCAAGGTAGAACAGAACCAAAAGCTGGATTGGCATTTGATCTGCGGAATACAACTACTTTGACCCAATCCTAGATATGGATGAGGTACTGGAGTTTGTTTCTCCTATTCATTCTAAAATAGAATGGCTTGGCGGACCACAAGGGTAATAGGCATCGACGAACGAATGCACGCATACTCTTGACTATCAATTGATAGGCGAGGGTCAGAAACAACTAAAGAGAGACAACTCAAAGGAACTTATGATTTTCTGAGTTGTGGATGCATGGTTTAGCATGTCGAACGAATTCCACATGTTTCTTCCGGATAACCCATGCAGAAAAGTAGAACTGGCAGAGTTACAATGTAGAATCGAGAACCCATCGAGAGCACTCTGATTGTGATCTTTCGATCAGCGAGGAACATCTGCCATAAGCGGTTCATAGTATTTGGAAGAAAGGAATACCACGAACATCGAGGACTAATGCAAAGGTTACTAATATCCTAAAGGAACTAGCTAACACTATCAACATGAAATAAGTAGGGTGGATCTCGGGTTCAAAACCCAGGAATAGAATACCTACTACTAAGTAGCATCACGGGATGCTTTCGAGAATGATGGCCAGAATCATCACACTGGGAACACAAATCATGGCTAAATTACTAGATGATCCCCTGAGACACCTAGGGTCATAATAATATTTCCAACATATATGTCAAGGTAACGGAGTACCTCAACTCACTGATTAGTGTGGTTAATCTGGCCCATGGGAACATTGAAACGGGAAGAAAGGATTTGCAAATGCATCAAACTACTTAGAAACCTGGGATGACTCGGACAGCATAACGGCTGTAAATGCTCAGAAAAGATTTGAGACATTCACAAAAATGGTGGCATAACCACTCAGAAGCACAATATCAAGATTTCGAGATCAACAATTAACATACAGAAGTAGTAGAAACTGAAACGAGGCTTAAGTCCAACAATCTATAAGTCTACGGATTAGTAACACGTGATCCTGATAGAAAGAAGAGATAGCCTAGTTCTTAATCCCCGCAGGAAAGATAAGATGACTTAGATCAGAAGGCATAATGTATAAGGAGTAAAAAGAGCCTTACGTTCCATCCCACAATCAATTCCCTTATATAACTAAAGAATTTCTAGACTCAACTTCGACCAGTTTGGCTTGGTAATCCTACAGGTAGTCAAGCTCTGATACCAACGCTGTCAGGACCCCGACTCAATGCCACATCGATCTAGCATGTAACACCTCATATCACTTTGCGGCCTCACGCACGGTATTCCCACGGGTGTCGCCTTACCTTAGCCCGGGACCGTTTGCGCCTTTTGGCACACGTATATGACAGTGTCGCTAGCATCCATATGATAAGGAGCCCGGGCTGACATGGCTAGTCGTAAACCCAAAGTGGCACAGACTTACAGGGACAGGCATCCATGACCCAGCATCGAACGTGTCGGTCATCAGCGAGTGAAACCAGGCTGTAGCACTGGGCTAGCAGGACTCCGGTGAACCGGGCTGTAGCGGGCTAACAGGACTCCGGTATTCATCGCGTGACATTTCCCCGAAGGGACAGACACAGGAACGAAGAAGGACACATGCCGGCCAGCCTAAGTGTTCCGGAGCAGTAGCAAGCTACCATGGCTTGGTGGAAACACTAGGAGACATTTCCCCGTAAGAGAGGCTACTAAAGATAAACAACTAGATGGTCAGATCCCACACATACCAAGCATTTCAATAACATACACACAATATGCTCGATATGTGCAAATACAACATGGCATCACAACATGACTCTACGACTCAAGTAATTTATTCAATAGGCTCCGAGGAGCGAGATATTACAAACAGGGGTCTCATGACCCAACAATCAGAGCATACAAGTCAAAGCACAAGCGGAAGCTATCATGTCT
This sequence comes from Triticum aestivum, assembly GCF_018294505.1. Taxonomy (NCBI): domain Eukaryota; kingdom Viridiplantae; phylum Streptophyta; class Magnoliopsida; order Poales; family Poaceae; genus Triticum; species Triticum aestivum. The sequence continues at coordinate 466,161,177 of NC_057797.1, forward strand.
GAGTACAGACATCTATAAATGAAAAGGGCTGAGAAGCCTGACTATTTATCAGATCCTGCCGAGGGCACAAGATCGTAGCTGAGGTAACAAGCTAAACGTCGAAGTCCACGTGGAACTACTAGTGAGACCGAAGTCTCTCTGCAAAAACATAAAATAGGCAAACGTGAGTACAAATGTACCTAGCAAGACTTACATCAGAACTAACTACATATGCATCATTATCAACAAGGGGATGGTGGGGTTTAACTGCAGCAAGCCAGCTTTGACTTGGTGGCTATCCTGAACTACGACTGCAATGTAACTCTTTTAAGGTGGCGCACACGAGTCCACATATTCACCATATCAATACACCACTATGGATCCACTCCCGTCTCCCTACGAGAACGCCATCCATAGCACTCACGCTTATCTTGCGTATTTTAGAGTATCCACTTTCACTTGTCTATGAACTGATATAAGCAACCCAGAAGTCCTTTACCGCGGACACGGCTATTCGAATAGATGATATTAACCCTGCAGGGGTGTACTTCTTCATACATGTTTCCACCACTTAGCGTCTGCACACGACATGTGCTCGGCAGACTTCAAGCGAAAGCCGACGTGGGTGTAGACCACGACCTACCTAAACACTCAAGTCTCTAGTCGAGGTTTATCACCTATTCGGGTTCCATCCATGAGGAGATCCGGCCGGAGTTTCGCTCACAGCCCCAAACGATCTGAACAGGGTTCCGTGACACCAAACGGGCGCCCGGTATACCCGGCCACGTGCCTACCGCATCACAGCCCACCCCTACGGTCAGCGCTGTCCACGGCCTCCAGCATACTACAAACACCAGAAACTACTTGCAACTCCTGGACAGAGGACAAGGGTGAATAAGAAGTCGAGCGGGGTCATATTTCAGGGCCCAATGTATGGTAGTAGCTGAATCATGGATCACAAACACGGAACTCAGTTCCTAGGGACGGCTTCAATGAGACAACCTACCATGTACTCCTACATGGCCTCTCACCGATACCTTTTACCAAATCGTGTTCACACACTTAGCTCACACATAGTAGGACATGTTCACACACCTCTGATTCATCCCCGATGAATCAGACCTGACTCAACTCTAAGCAGTAGCAGGCATGACAAACAAACATGAATGAGTAGGCACAACAGGGCTCAAACAACTCCTACTCATACTAGTGGGTTTCATCTATTTACTGTGGAATGACAGGTCATGCAAAGGATAAAGGGGTTCAGCTACCGCAGCAAGTAACAGATGAATCGTTGTTGTCCTAACGCAGTAAAAGAGAGCAGGAGCGAGAGAGTGGGATTGTATCGGAATGAACAAGGGGGTTTGCTTGCCTGGCACTTCTGAAGATAACATTGAGTCTTCATCAGTGTCAATGATCACATCATCGGTATCACGTCTATCGAGAGGGGACAAATACCGGCAACACAGAAGGGAACACAATCAATGCAATGCACAATATGATGCATGATCATGACATGGCAAAATGAATGTGTTTTGGGCTAATGCAACTAGCAACAGATTAAATGAAGTTGGTTTGAATACAAGATTCAAATTCAAACTCCATATGTGATTATTCAAATGCATTTAATTGATTTGTGCTAAACAGCAGCTATAAGTTGTTCTAACATGGATGAACGTGGTACAGATGGATTCCTTGAATTTTTCTGATAATTTTTCATATATAAATTATTTAATTTGGAGTTACGGTTGAATTTCTATGAATTTTAGAAGTTTTAGGCATTTTCTGGAATTTCCTGAATAATATTAAATCCAGAAATGATTATGGCGTCAGCACCACGTCACAGTGACGTCAGCAGGGTCAACTGGGCGCCCCAGGTCAAACCTGACATGTGGGGGCCACACGTCAGTGACACAGGAGCTAATCCCGGTCAAACCCAGCGCTGGCTGGGGTTTGACTAGAGGTGGGGCCCACTGTCAGTGGCTGTGGGTTTAATTAGTGGGGCCATTAACACTAATTAAGCGTGCCCCGTCGGCAGTCGCCGGAGTATCGCCGGCGGCGACCATTCCACACGGCGGCGCGGCTCGGATTTGAGCTAGGGGCGATGGTTTGGCGCGCGGTTTGGCTCATTAGAACGTCCGCGATGCGGCGCGTCCAGCGGTGGCTGTGGGCGCGGCTGGGGTGGCCGGTAGTGGCAACTACGGTGAGAGAGGCGGCGACCGGAGCTCGGGCATCGCCTAAGACGACGCTATGGTGCGGCTACGGACGAACCGATGGGAGTTTTCGGCTTTTGGAAACATCTCGAGCCCGAGGGCGTGCTCAGACGCGAGCTAAGACACCTGTGGCCACGGCGGTGCCATGGCCGGCGGCGAGGAGCGCTCGGCAAGGTGGTTAGGGCGGCTAGAGTACGGGAACGAGCACGAGGAGGAGGGGGAATGGAAGAGTAGCTCATAGCGGATCTGGTGGAGGCAACGGCGAGGCCGGGGAGGGGCTGGAGCTCGCGAATCCTCGAAAGTTCGTCGGCGGCCGAAGGTTAGGTGCGAGCTTGAGGGCGACGCTGCAGGGCTTCTAGAGGGCCGTGGATCGGTGGGGAGGAAGAGGGGGTCGGGGCGGAGCTTCCTGGGGCGTCGGTGAGGCGTGGGGTGGCCGGTAGCCACGGTGGCTCTCGTCGGTGGCGGCGGCTCCGTTCGGGTGAGGAGAACAGAGGAGGGGGAGAGTGTTCCGGGGAGAGGATGAGGACGCGGGAGAGTGAGGAAGAGAGGCAGGGAGGTGCATGGCGTCTCCGGGCGTCGAGGAGGAAGCAGGAGGTGGCCGAGGCCTCTCGGGCGCGCGCCACGCCTCGCCTCTGTCCTTCTGGCGAGGGAGGAAGACGACAGGGGAGGGGGTGGAGATGGGCTGGGCCGGCTGGGCCGGTTGGTGGCGCCAGGTAGGCTGCGGGTAAGTGGCCCAGGTAGGTTTCCTCTCTCTCCTGTTTTATTGTTCTGTTTGTTTTATTTTTATTTAATCTTTTGCCACTGTTTGAATTTAAAATAATTCAAACAATGCCAAAAGCTCCTCTGAATATTTTTATTTTGCTATATGGACTTTTCCAAAAGCTCATAAAATATTTTAGGGGTATTTGAAATTATATTCTAGTTATATGAATATAATTCAAATTCAAATAGCTAATGATTTAAATTCAAAGTCCCAAAAATAAATCCTTAAAAATGTTCAATATTTTGGTTGGGACCAGAACCCTTACCAAAAATTATTAAACATTTAAGAAGAGCATTTTGGAGCAATGAATGAGATTTGAAGGGTTTTTGCCCTTCTTTTATTTAAGTTTTTGAGGCTTCCAAAATTCCTCAGTTCAAGTTTCAAAATTTAAATATGATGCACACATGGAAGCAAACATAGGTCAGGCCAGGACTAGGGATGTGACAACTCACCCCCACTAAACAAAAATCTCGTCCCGAGATTTAAGCGTAGGGTAAGGTGAAGGGGGAACGCAACTAGCACAATCTTCACGATCCAGGTTGCACTTCAAATGAACGTTGATTCAAACACCATCTTTGTCTCGAAGTCTTCCTCTGAGAACTCCAACTATCATGTCAGCGAGAGGAAAGGGAAGACCCTAAAAGAATTGTTCTTCTCGAAGGTCGAACAACTCAGGATTAACCCACGGATTGAGACATAACAACATCTCTCGAGCTGAGAGACGAAGCACACATCCATAGGAATGGAGTGAAGCAGATGACAAAGGTTCACTAGGTAGACAACAATTTCATGCTTAAGAAGGTGGTAAATGATTGTCAACGTAGCGAGGAGTTTGAGTTGCCATGATACCATAACGATGCACCTTAGGGAAGGTGACTCATAGAAATATCCCCTTAAGTGGCAAAAAGAATTACCTTTGATTCAAAGATCATTGAAACTCTTTAAACCAAAGGCAATTCTCAACCGATCGTTTGGAGGGGGTCAGTAGAATGGCATACTCGGACTTGGATGATGTGGATTACCTTGTTGAAGACAACGTAATGGATGAATTTGCTTACCACCGAGAATGGAAGAGACCCATGGTAGAATGGCACATTGGCGGTGCAAGCTGGGAACAAAATGCAAATGCTGGGAATGATTCTAATAACTGGGGAAGAGCTCAACAATAGAGAGTTATTCCACTATTGGAATGGTTATAGCATAACCGAGGAAACTGAGAGCGCTATACAGTTAATGCCGACGATCAAACCTAGCACTTGCGCATGCTCTCAAGAACTTGAGCAATTCCATAATCATCAAGGTTTTACCAACATCCGTGTCAAGGGTCCGGTAAAACAACTTACTACCATGTTGAAGGGTGATGGAGGATGCAGATGCAAGGAAGATAACACCTTCTCAGATTTCACCTTAGCGAGGCCAAGGAAATAAAATCTGGATGATCGACCGAGAGACATTTAGCACTCCGCTTCTAATGTTCTCCTTGATGTGCTAGTGTAACCCATTCATAGATATGGTTTGATATCTAGAACATCAAGTAAAAAGGTCGGACTTCGGGATCTCAGAAATCCATAGGGGCAACTAGGGAGTAAACCCTACGAAATCCCTATGGGGAGGTGGCCAACTTCATCAATCAAGATATTATAATAACAGGTCTTCCGGCTGGGTGTGTTGGCCACGACATCCACTTTACCGGTTATCGAGGAACCAATATTATAGTTCTTGGGAAATGTTCCAACCATCATATCTGCCTGAGATTCAGATCTGGTTGGTGTCAGGATATTCCAGACTCATCGAGTCTAGGAAGAAAATGGAAAGTTTGCAACACAAATCGACGAGATGACGTTGCGAGATTCTCGGGAAATGAACTACGATAGCAAGCTCCAAAACATGAGCTGGTTCTGCTACAACATGTGAACACGTTGTCCCAGACAAGCATGACCACATAGTAGTCTTATAATAAAACACTACCGAGTTCAGGAGGGGAACCATCAACGAGGGTATCGAAGTCCTTACATAAGTCCGGATTAGCTCTTATGAAGGAACTCCTTCTCCTTGAACAAATCAATCAGTGGCTTGGTGTGCTAGGGATACATATAGAATGAAGGTTGCAAGTCTTCAAACCACAGAATTCTTCGCACGTGTGCATGACTGATTTGGAATGATTCCAAAGGAAGCAACATTGACTTTCTCGAATCCACGACGGCAACTTGCATCAGATGCTCATGAATTAAAGAAGTCACTACCTTCATCCAAACATATGCTTCATGAACGAAACACGAAGAAATGCTTACACAAGTTTCCAACACTAGGTTGATGTTCAACATGACTCATGGGAGAGACAAAATGCTGCTGATGGGCTCAACAACAACTCATCGAGATTTCCATGTAAATGGAATTCCATAATTATGTGAACAAGTGATAGCATTGGTCAGACCCAAAAGATATAATGGTGTATGCTCGAGGGATCAACCAGGAGTAAGACAACATTACGAGCATCGTTGGTACTGATTTGACTTGACGATAGCCCACACTCAAATCAAAGGATTGATAAGACAATAGGTCCAGCAACTGATCACAAGGACCAATCGATGAAGATATCATCTTTCTTCAACACACACTACACAAGAATATCCCTTTGGAACGAACTAAGTCAGGCAAGCTTTTATCTTCCAACTCTCCAAGTTGTTGTCTAGCTTAACCAACTAGCTCAGGGATATCTAACACCGATTCTTGGAGAGAAGGTGGTTCACAAGAAACCAACTTGATCACGAGCTCAACATAACAGTCAGGGAACAACCTGGTAATACTTCCGAGAAGATATTCGGAAAATCACGAACCACCGTATGTTACTAAGCTCGAGAGCAATCTCGCTGTTGAGGGCAAGACGATATGATCAAATGAGTGAGGACTTGACAAGATCCTAACTCATCAATCGAAGGGTGCACCGAAATAAGGACTAGGTAGCACGATCAGTCTTAGAAGGATGATTCAAAACCAACACACTAAGAATGAAATTATTATCCTTTAACTACCAAGCAACGAGGTTGCTGGGAGTATTGATTTCACACATCACAATTCATTTGTCGGTATTCCGGTTGCATCAACACGAGGGCCAAAGAATGACTAATGATGGTGAGAAGTATCACTACGTCAAAATTCATGAGAGTTGTTGCAGTTCTCATGACAATTCTGACATAAAGGGGGTAATACTCCAAGGTAGAACAGAGCAAAAGCTGGGTTAGCAATTTGTTCTGCGGAGCACAACTTCTTTGACCCAATCCTGGATATGGAAGAGGTACTGGAGTTTGTTTCTCCTAGTCATTCCGCGATAGAATGGCTTGACGGACCACAAGAGTAATAGGCATCGATAAACGAACGCACGCATACTCTTGACTATCAACTGATAGACGAAGGTCAGTAGACAACTAAAAAGGGACAACTCCAAGGAACATATAACTTTCTGGGTTGTGGATACATGGGTTGGTATGCCGAACAAAGTTCAACATAATTCTTCCGGATAACCCATGCAGAAAGGTTGAGCTGGCAGAGTCACAATATAGCATGGAGAACTCATAGAGGGCCTGTTGTGATCTTTTGATCCAACAAACTTCTGCCATAATGGTTCATGGTATTTGGAAGAACGATATACCACGGACCTCGAGGACTATCGCAAAGGTTACTAATATACTAAAGGAACTAGCAACACTATCAACATGAAGTAAGTAGAGTGAATCTCGGGTTCAAAACCCAGGAATAGAATACCTACTACTAAGTAGCATCACGGAATGCTTTCGAGAATAAAGGCCAGAATCTCACACTGGGAACACAAAACGTTGCTAGATTACTAGTGACTTCCTAAACACCTAAGGTCATAATAATAGCTCCAACATCTACGCCGAGGTAACAAAGTACCTCAACCTACCGATTAGTGTGCTTATTCTGACCAAAAGGGACCTCGGAGACGGAAGGAAAGGATTTGCAAATGCATCAGACTGTTTAGAGACCTGGGATTACTCGGACAGCATAACGGCTGTAAATGCTCAGAAAAGATTTGAGACATTCACAAAAATGGTGGCATAACCACTCAGAAGCACAATATCAAGGTCTCGAGATCAATAATTAACATACAAAGGTAGAAACTGAACTGAGGCTTAATCCAACAATCTTATAAGTCTACTAATTAGTAACACGTGGTCCTAATAGCAAGAAGAGATAGCCTAGTTCTTAATCCCCGTAGAAGAGAAGATGATGACTCAGATCAGAAGGCCATGAGGTATAAGGAGTAAAAAGAGCCTTACGTTCCATCCCACAATCAATTCCCTTATATAACTAAAGAATTTCTAGACTCAACTTCGACCAGTTTGGCTTGGTAATCCTATAGGCAGTCAAGCTCTGATACCAACGCTGTCAGGACCCCGACTCAATGCCACATCGATCTAGCATGTAACACCTCATATCACTTTGCGGCCTCACGCACGGTATTCCCACGGGTGTCGCCTTACCTTAGCCCGGGACCGTTTGCGCCTTTTGGCACACGTATATGACAGTGTCGCTAGCATCCATATGATAAGGAGCCCGGGCTGACATGGCTAGTCGTAAACCCAAAGTGGCACAGACTTACAGGGACAGGCATCCATGACCCAGCATCGAACGTGTCGGTCATCAGCGAGTGAATCCAGGCTGTAGCACTGGGCTAGCAGGACTCCGGTGAACCGGGCTGTAGCGGGCTAACAGGACTCCGGTATTCATCGCGTGACATTTCCCCGAAGGGACAGACACAGGAACGAAGAAGGACACATGCCGGCCAGCCTAAGTGTTCCGGAGCAGTAGCAAGCTACCATGGCTCGGTGGAAACACTAGGAGACATTTCCCCGTAAGAGAGGCTACTAAAGATAAACAACTAGATGGTCAGATCCCACACATACCAAGCATTTCAATAACATACACACAATATGCTCGATATGTGCAAATACAACATGGCATCACAACATGACTCTACGACTCAAGTAATTTATTCAATAGGCTCCGAGGAGCGAGATATTACAAACAGGGGTCTCATGACCCAACAATCAGAGCATACAAGTCAAAGCACAAGCGGAAGCTATCATGTCTGAGTACAGACATCTATAAATGAAAAGGCTGAGAAGCCTGACTATTTATCAGATCCTGCCGAGGGCACAAGATCGTAGCTGAGGTAACAAGCTAAACGTCGAAGTCCACGTGGAACTACTAGTGAGACCGAAGTCTCTCTGCAAAAACATAAAATAGGCAAACGTGAGTACAAATGTACCCAGCAAGACTTACATCAGAACTAACTACATATGCATCATTATCAACAAGGGGATGGTGGGGTTTAACTGCAGCAAGCCAGCTTTGACTCGGTGGCTATCCTGAACTACGACTGCAATGTAACTCTTTTGAGGTGGCGCACACGAGTCCACATATTCACCATATCAATACACCACTATGGATCCGCTCCCGTCTCCCTACGAGAACGCCATCCATAGCACTCACGCTTATCTTGCGTATTTTAGAGTATCCACTTTCACTTGTCTATGAACTGATATAAGCAACCCAGAAGTCCTTTACCGCGGACACGGCTATTCGAATAGATGATATTAACCCTGCAGGGGTGTACTTCTTCATACATGTTTCCACCACTTAGCGTCTGCACACGACATGTGCTCGGCAGACTTCAAGCGAAAGCCGACGTGGGTGTAGACCACGACCTACCTAAACACTCAAGTCTCTAGTCCAGGTTTATCGCCTATTCGGGTTCCATCCATGAGGAGATCCGGCCGGAGTTTCGCTCACAGCCCCAAACGATGTGAACAGGGTTCCGTGACACCAAACGGGCGCCCGGTATACCCGGCCACGTGCCTACCGCATCACAGCCCACCCCTACGGTCAGCGCTGTCCACGGCCTCCAGCATACTACAAACACCAGAAACTACTTGCAACTCCTGGACAGAGGACAAGGGTGAATAAGAAGTCGAGCGGGGTCATATTTCAGGGCCCAATGTATGGTAGTAGCTGAATCATGGATCACAAACACAGAACTCAGTTCCTAGGGACGGCTTCAATGAGACAACCCACCATGTACTCCTACATGGCCTCTCACCGATACCTTTTACCAAATCGTGTTCACACACTTAGCTCACACATAGTAGGACATGTTCACACACCTCTGATTCATCCCCGATGAATCAGACCTGACTCAACTCTAAGCAGTAGCAGGCATGACAAACAAACATGAATGAGTAGGCACAACAGGGCTCAAACAACTCCTACTCATACTAGTGGGTTTCATCTATTTACTGTGGAATGACAGGTCATGCAAAGGATAAAGGGGTTCAGCTACCGCAGCAAGTAACAGATGAATCGTTGTTGTCCTAATGCAGTAAAAGAGAGCAGGAGCGAGAGAGTGGGATTGTATCGGAATGAACAAGGGGGTTTGCTTGCCTGGCACTTCTGAAGATAACATTGAGTCTTCATCAGTGTCAACGATCACATCATCGGTATCACGTCTATCGAGAGGGGACAAATACCGGCAACACAGAAGGGAACACAATCAATGCAATGCACAATATGATGCATGATCATGACATGGCAAAATGAATGTGTTTTGGGCTAATGCAACTAGCAACAGATTAAATGAAGTTGGTTTGAATACAAGATTCAAATTCAAACTCCATATGTGATTATTCAAATGCCATTTAATTGATTTGTGCTAAACAGCAGCTATAAGTTGTTCTAACATGCATGAAAGTGGTACAGATGGATTCCTTGAATTTTTCTGATAATTTTTCATATATAAATTATTTAATTTGGAGTTACGGTTGAATTTCTATGAATTTTAGAAGTTTTAGGCATTTTCTGGAATTTCCTGAATAATATTAAATCCAGAAATGATTATGGCGTCAGCACCACGTCACAGTGACGTCAGCAGGGTCAACTGGGCGCCCCAGGTCAAACCTGACGTGTGGGGGCCACACGTCAGTGACACAGGAGCTAATCCCGGTCAAACCCAGCGCTGGCTGGGGTTTGACCAGGGGTGGGGCCCACTGTCAGTGGCTGTGGGTTTAATTAGTGGGGCCATTAACACTAATTAAGCGTGCCCCGTCGGCAGTCGCCGGAGTATCGCCGGCGGCGACCATTCCGCACGGCGGCGCGGCTCGGATTTGAGCTAGGGGCGATGGTTTGGCGCGCGGTTTGGCTCATTAGAACGTCCGCGACGCGGCGCGTCCAGCGGTGGCTGTGGCCGCGGCTGGGGTGGCCGGTAGCGGCAACTACGGCGAGAGAGGCGGCGACCGGAGCTCGGGCATCGCCTAAGACGACGCTATGGTGCGGCTACGGACGAACCGATGGGAGTTTTCGGCTCCTGGAAACATCTCGAGCCCGAGGGCGTGCTCAGACGCGAGCTAAGACACCTGTGGCCACGGCGGTGCCATGGCCGGCGGCGAGGAGCACTCGGCAAGGTGGTTAGGGCGGCTAGAGTACGGGAACGAGCGCGAGGAGGAGGGGGAATGGAAGAGTAGCTCACAGCGGATCTGGTGGAGGCAACGGCGAGGCCGGGGAGGGGCTGGAGCTCGCGAATCCTCGAAAGTTCGCCGGCGGCCGAAGGTTAGGGGCGAGCTTGAGGGCGACGCTGCAGGGCTTCCGGAGGGCCGTGGATCGGTGGGGAGGAAGAGGGGGTCGGGGCGGAGCTTCCTGGGGCGTCGGTGAGGCGTGGGGTGGCTGGTAGCCACGGTGGCTCTCATCGGTGGCGGCGGCTCCGTTCGGGTGAGGAGAACAGAGGAGGGGGAGAGTGTTCCGGGGAGAGGATGAGGACGCGGGAGAGTGAGGAAGAGAGGCAGGGAGGTGCGTGGCGTCTCTGGGCGTCGAAGAGGAAGCAGGAGGTGGCCGAGGCCTCTCGGGCGCGCGCCACGCCTCGCCTCTGTCCTTCTGGCGAGGGAGGAAGATGACAGGGGAGGGGGTGGAGATGGGCTGGGCCGGCTGGGCCGGTTGGTGGACGCCAGGTAGGCTGCGGGTAAGTGGCCCAGGTAGGTTTCCTCTCTCTCCTGTTTTATTGTTCTGTTTGTTTTATTTTTATTTAATCTTTTGCCACTGTTTGAATTTAAAATAATTCAAACAATGCCAAAAGCTCCTCTGAATATTTTTATTTTGCTATATGGACTTTTCCAAAAGCTCATAAAATATTTCAGGGGTATTTGAAATTATATTCTAGTTATATGAATATAATTCAAATTCAAATAGCTAATGATTTAAATTCAAAGTCCCAAAAATAAATCCTTAAAAATGTTCAATATTTTGGTTGGGACCAGAACCCTTACCAAAAATTATTAAACATTTAAGAAGAGCATTTTGGAGCAATGAATGAGATTTGAAGGGTTTTTGCCCTTGTTTTATTTAAGTTTTTGAGGCTTCCAAAATTCCTCAGTTCAAGTTTCAAAATTTAAATATGATGCACACATGGAAGCAAACATAGGTCAGGCCAGGACTAGGGATGTGACAACGTTGGTGAAGCTGAGGCCTGGATTGCGGAAGGCCACCTTCATCATCACCTTCTGGAGAACCCCAGCGCAGATTTTGGGATCCAAGGAGCGGAGAGGCCTGGATTGCGGAAGGCCAGGACTAGGGATGTGACGACTCGTCAGCCAACTGCTTCGGGATCTTCTCCTGGAGCCGCTGGAGTGCCGTCGCCACGCCCTTGAAGAACAGGCTGAGCTTGGCGCTGGGTTGAAGACTCTCGTCGGAAGGATACCCAAAGTCCTCCATCCCCAGCTGCGCCAGCTCCTCATTGATGACTGCGGCAATGTTCACCAGACCCTCGGTCCAGTGCTCCACAGTGTCTCTGAACGAGTTCTGGGTAACTGCAATGCTCTCCAGCAGCGCCGCATCAGCCTTGACCTTCTCTGACAAGGTCTTCTCCCGCTCCTTGGCGGCCTCCAGCGTCTGCGTCAGCGTGGCCAGCTTCAGCTCCAGGTCTGCTTTGGAATCCTTAGCGGCGCTGAGCTCCTTGCCCCTCTCAGCAAGAAGACCTTGCAGCTCACCATGGGCAGCAGCATCCTTCTCACGCTCACGCTTGAGCGCGGCAAGCTCCTCACCGCTCTTCCCAATGTTGGCCTCCAGCTGCGCCACCTTCTCCTCCAGCTCTTTCTTGGCGGTCTCTGCAATTACCGCAGCATCCTTTGCCTCCTTGAGCACCCCGCCAAGTGCTTGCTCGCGCTCGGCGAGCTCTTCCTCAAAGCTGTCGAGGTTGGCCTTCCGCTGCACTAGTTCACCTTCCCGCGCGGACTGCTTCTCGGTGGCCAGCCTTTGCTCCTCCTCAGCTTCGGCCTTCTCGAGAAGGAAGGCCGTGCGCTCCTCGTCGAGTCGCTCACGCTCCTGCGCCAGGGACCGGAGAGCTTCTTGATTGTGGCCCCGGAGCTCCTTCGCACGCTTCTCCATGTCAACTCCCGCCTTCGCGACAAGCGCTTCCCGGGAAGCCAGCTTGGCTTGCTGGGCGCGGTAGAGTGACAGCAGCTTCCGCAGCAACTGCTCCTCCTCAGGCTCGCCGCTGCTGCTGCTGGGCGCGTCGACCAACGATAGTCCAGCAGAGGCGAGCACCTCCCAGTCGAAAGTTTCCCCCTCGACCGGCGCCCTGGAGCTCGACGCCCAGGGTAGCTTGATGAAGATATTGTCGCCGGCCTTCAAGTAGGCGCCGGGCTGGGGCTCCTTGGAGCCCGGCTCCGCAGAAGCGGCAGAGGGATCGGCGGTCGGCGTAGCACCTGGCGCTCCTGCGGCCTCAAGGTCGTCAGTGCGATCGCCCGACCCCTCGCCGGCTTCTGCAGCGGCAGCCCTAGCGGCCTCCTCGCCGGCGGTCTCATCAGCACCGGCCCCTTCCTCGCCGGTGCCCTCTGTCTAAAGAACGAAGAAGGGAGGAAAATCAGTCAAAAATCCAAGAGAAGAAAATCAGAAGAAGAAGAACCCAAGGGAAAGTTTTTGGACAAGTGAATTACCTACGCCAAGATCTGCACTTGCGGTCTCGGTCGCCGCAGGATCGACGGTGCTGTCCCTTGCCGGAGAGTTCTCCCTTGCCAGAGAGCGCTCCCTTACCGGGAACCCCTCCCTTGTCGGCGTAGTCGAAGCAGATGGCACTTCGGGACCAGCTTCCGGGCGCTCCTGATGTGGCTGCTCTGCTCCTACACAAATCAACAAGGAAGATATCAACAAAGGAAAAAGCACTCAAGCGTGCCCGGCAGTAGAAGGCTAAACTATGAACTTACGCTGGGGGCTGCGCTGGGGGCTGCTTTGAGGAGTGATTGCCGGGTCCGTCAAGGTGGTCTCGGACCCACCTCCTGCTGACACGATGGGGTCATCCTCGATGACAATCACCGCGGCCTTGGCCCTCTTCGCCGCTCTCTGGGCCAGCGTCCTGAAAAGAAAGGAGTCCAGATTGGAGCAAGTCAGATACAAGATATAAATAGCAACATTGAAGAACTACAACAGCACCAAAGAAACTTACTCTTCTTCCTCCTCGTCGGAGCTGAGCGCGGAAAGATCGAAGTTCGGCCCTCCTCCGGTACGGCGAGGCGGAGGAGTAGGGTCCCTTGCCCGCTTGGCGGGGGCGGTGGCGGTAGCCCGGGAAGATCCTGCTCCAGTTGCCGCTGTTGCGTGGGGCGCTCCCGCGGTAACATTGCTTGCCGCAGTAGAGCGTGTCGCATGGCTCGGCGGCTGTTGACCCGGCTGCCGCCCTGCTGCGTCCCCGGCCCTGCCAAGATGCCTTCTTGGCGGGGCCGGGGGCTCCGCTTGCGGCAAGTTTTCCGAAGGCTCGGGCTCCTCCTCGCCGGCCTCGCTCGGCTCGGCTTCAGAACTGGCAGGCTCCTCCTCGCCAATGAACTCCGCGCGCTCGGCAAGGTTTGCCGCCTCTGCAGCCTCTGCCTCCTCCAAAGTGAACCCAAACACCCCCGCGGCAGCTGCGGCCACAACCTCTTCCGCCCTAGTGGCGATGCGCTGCAGCTCCTCGTCGGTGGTGTCACGGGTGAGGCTCTTCTGCTCGTCAGCACGGACCGGCACTTCTTCCAAGTTGTCGAAGAACACTTGCACGACGTCATCTGCAGGCTCTTGCCAAGTTGGAACGATTCCATGTGAATCACACAACGGCATCATGGCGCGGATCCGGTCAAGCGAAGAATTGGTGCATAATGGGACAACGCCCCTCGGCAGCGTGAATGGGTGCTAGGGGTCGCGTTTGAACAACTCCAGGAGCATTGCATCCAGCTCCAAGACGGTGAAGTTGTAGTTGAGGCCCGGCCGCAGCCTCATGATGTCCGTCGAGTTCTTGAATTCCCAGGCGGGCCTCCCCCTCTCCTGCAGGGGGCGATGCGGCAGCGGAGGAAATCTGCGCCTACAGCGCCTACAGTGAGCCCGGCAAGCCTGAGGCGAAGGATCCTAGTAATGGAGATCTTCAGCCTCTCGTCTTCCGGGGCCACGTTGCTCCAGTCATTGCCGCACACTATTGGAGTTTGGCGCACAACGGTGAAGGGCTGCGGATTCTCCTTGACAATCCAGCACCACTCCGCTCTCCACTCATCCCACTTGCTGCGGAGCTCACCCTCCAAGTACGCCTCCTTCTTGCCGACTCTCGAGATCCAGGCAATCCCTCCGGCAAGCGGCTCTCCTCTCTCTACCCGAGGTATGAAGTAGTGGCGGAAAAGGGCAACACTGGGGTGGACTCCGACAAAGTTTTCGCACAAATGTGCGAAAACTGCCATGGTCAGAACGGCGTTGGGGGTGAAGTCAAGGAGGCGGAAGCCGTATGTGTTCATGATATCGCAGAAGAACTCCGAGAAGGGCGAGCAGAGCCCGCAATAGAAGAATAGCGCGAAGAATGGGTACCCGTTTGGAGCCAGCTCCGAAGCAGCGGCCGGGAGTACCCTCGTGCGCGGATGCGCACGCGTCTCCGTCGCCCAAAAGAGGTAGAAGTACTCCCTCAGCTCCTGCACGCCGAGCTGAGGGGAGAAGATCGCCCGCTCCTTCCGCAGCGCCGCGAGCCGCTGCGCCTCGGCCGACTTCACGCCCTTTCCCTTGTCGGCTTTCGGGGCCATGGCGGAGGTGGTGAGGGAGGTCAACGGCGTGGTGGTGCTGGTGGCAATGGGGGGTGGAGCTCTGCTCTCTCTGCTTCGAGAATAAGGGGGGAGCGGCGGAGGTTCTTGAAGATGAAGTAGCAGCAACCAGCAAGGGGGAATGAACTGCCCTTGTTTCCTCTGCTTATAAAGAGGGATGGGGCGGACGTTTCGCCCTTCCGAATAAACAACCACCCACGATCTCTCCCACGATGCCGCATTCAACGCGTGCCGTTATGGGAGAGCGCGGTGGATACGGAGCGAGATTCGGTGTGGCCCAGTCCGCGTGTGCCCGTGCCCTGTCTTGGGCCTGGCCCAAAAGCGCTCAGCATCGTGTCTGGCCCAGGCCCGGGGGCTCCTGTCGGTGTACTAGAATAGGGGTACCCTAGTACCCCGAACTTGTGCACGGGCAGTTGCAGGACCCCGCGGCAAGGCTTGCCGGGTGAACGCCAAGATCCTCCAAGGTTCCCTTGGAGCCATTCAAGAACAAAGTATTTAAGCTCGAGAGACAAGGCCCCGGCAAGAGGAGCTTGCTGGGAAGGCCAACCAGGACAAGCCAAGGAACTTGCCGCGACGCGCCTCGCGCTCCGGCAAGGCAACAAGGCCCCGGCAAGAGGAGCTTGCCGGGAAGACCAACCAAGGTACCTCGAGGCCCGGTAAGCGACAAGCCTCCGGACCCGACAAGATAACAGCAGCGGCAAGGCGCTTGCCGCAGCAGGCGGCCACTCTGTGCCCATGCTCCAGTGCATCCACCAACGTGTCGCCCTGGGGGCTTCTCCAGGCGCGCGTGGCGGGAGGCTGTGCAGCCAGCGGTGCGCAGGGGCATGCGAAGCTGACAAAATCGCCGTCGTGGCGAACGGTGGCGCCCCTAACGGTCCTTTTCTGCACTGTTTGGGCGATGCAGACGGGCACTTAATGCCCTTGTCCCCTGCCGCCAGGGTTAGGTAGGGTGCACTATACAAGTAGCTGTACCAACCACCTCACTTTTTACATTTGTACCCTTCTCTGCGTTGCCACCTGTCGGTGACCCCTTTGGCGTATAAAAGGAGGCCCATGCGCAACGTAGAGGGGGTTCGGTTCGTTTCGGTTCGACGCATTCGTAACCCAGAAAGACACTACGCTCTCTCTCTAGAGCAAGAACAGAATAGAACCAGACAAGCAGCAGTAGGAGTGTTATCTCTCCGGAGAGCTCCGAAGCTGGGTAAACTGCTTGTGTGCTTCGCCTTGATCTGCTCTTCGTGCGATCTCCGCCCCCTGCCGAACCGAAAGGGGCCCGGTCCGCCGGCCCCATAGGTGTTCGAGGATCAGTTTCCCCGACACTAGATATTAATTAGGTATATATATGAGATTATTTGAACTAGTTGAATTAATATAACTACTTTATTTTTAGTATGAAAATTAATAGAACAAGTTTATTTTTAGTAAGAAAATTTAGGTATATTAGATTTGTTGATCTAATCAAAATATTTCTATATAGAACTACCTACTTTATTTTAGTAAGAAATTAATAGAACTAGTTTATTTTTAGTAAATGCTTAGTTGAATTAATAGAACTAGTTTATTTAGTTGAATTAATAGAACTAGTAAGTGTTTATTGTTTCACCTATATATGAAGATATATGTTAGATATTAGATGAATTAGTTCAATTAATTAGTTGAACTAGTTAGTTGAATTAGTTTAATTAATTAGGTATATT
Organism: Triticum aestivum; assembly: GCF_018294505.1. Taxonomy (NCBI): domain Eukaryota; kingdom Viridiplantae; phylum Streptophyta; class Magnoliopsida; order Poales; family Poaceae; genus Triticum; species Triticum aestivum. The sequence continues at coordinate 466,177,936 of NC_057797.1, forward strand.
CTTCGTAAGTGCTTAGTTGAACTAGTTGAATTAATAGAACTAATAAGTGTTTAATGTTTCACCTATGAACATAGGAATGTCGTCTAACGACGAACACGATTTCATTATGTGTGAATACTGCGAAGACCAGCGCGGCCTGTGCAGCCAAAATTTTCTAGTTGATGATAGACGCTTCAGCATCAAGCTGGATGAGAACTTCGAAGTGGATACAGTAAGTCACACTGACAAGTCTTTTTTCGTAATTAAGCATGACTTATGCTTCATTTTGCTTCACCTTTTAATTTTAATTTTTCACTATTCTACTAGCGTATCCCCTGCCATGCAAGAATTTTTGTCTTGGATAAGATAGGTTTCAGTCCTAATGAAACTATGAAGGTAAAAAGAGTTTACTTGAAGACCGAGCATGGTTATACCTTCAACGTCAAATTATACAATGCAGACACATACACCTATTTTGAATGCAAAACTTGGCAAGCACTATGCAAGGCTTATGCATTTGAGCCTGATATGGTTATCACCTTTGATATTCGTCCGGAAGATGATATTGAAGGTAATAGAGACATCTGGGTCGATGTGCAGACGCCTCCAGTTCTACCATTATGTAAGTTTCTCAACCATATTTATGTCTTCGATATGAGATTATTTGAACCAGTTGAATAATTAATAGATCTCAATTAATATTGACAGCTTACTTCCAGTCAAGCAAACATGCCCAGCGCTTGGTAGACAGGACCATCCACTGTCCCGGGGCTGAACTAAACTGCGAGGAGACAAGTCATTATGTTTCATGGCTTGAGGATCTTGATGCTGTCAAGACAAATTTCTTTCCCGCACTTAGAAATGTTAGTACTCAAAACGTGCGACCAATAGTGTTCATACTGAACTACGATCACATATATTTAGGAAAGATGGTAAGATTTCTACTATTTCTTCCCAGTGCATCTTTTGCATACATTATTTTTTTAAGCTAAACTTCATTGCTAAGTATGTTACTATACGATGTTCTTCAACAGGGACTCCTGATGAATGTTGTGCCTGATTGGATCGAGACTAAAGGTACCATGAATATTGTTAGCTTACGGCCAAGATATCCTACAATGCACTTTAGTGGATTCAGGATTTCTAATAGCGAGGAATGCTTAATAGTAAAAGACTGGAGCAAAATTGTGAATGATCACAGAGAAGTACTAGGGGGCAGCAATCAGAAGCGCAACCCACGATTAGGAGACAGGTTCATCTGCATGCTCCAATATGATGAATCAGCAAAGCTATACATGTTCTATGCTATTTTACCTGAGAGAGAGAGCAGCAGGAGTGATTAATTAGCTAGTTCATGCTCTTAGTACTTGTCCTCTCATGTCCGTGTTCTTCGTCCTGAACTTAATCTCAAACAGTGATTTGCTTTTGTGGTGTTATGAACGCTTATAATATCATTACCATGTTGAACTCGATGATATCTTTGCTATGAAAACCGTTGGTGATGATATATATGATGCAAGAGTTTTTATATTAATTAATATGATGATGATGAGTTATTATATCATTTATGAAAGAAATTGCATATTAGTTTCAACTGGATGGATTCTAGCTAAGTGATCAAGTATATATATGCCATATCCATATTACCTCGATCACTTAAGTAGGTGATCAAGTATATATAATATGGATATGACATATACTTGATGACTTAGCTAGGATCCACACGCATCCAGTCAAACTAATCACCTAATGATTTAACAACTCATTATAATGTAAAACAATCACTAAATTAAATTGAAAACACATAATTAAAGTAAAAAAAACCAAAACACACCAAAACATTTAGTACCGGTTGGTGTTACCAACCGGTACTAATGTCCTACGCGCCCACGGAGCTGGCTCGTGCCACGTGTTTGCCCTTTAACACCGGTTCGTGCTGAACTGGTACTAAAGGGGGGGCCTTTAGTGCCCACAATTTAGTGCCGGTTACCGAACCGGCACTAAAGCCCCTTATGAACCGGTGCTATTGCCCGGTTCTGCACTAGTGTATACATATAGCTAGCTAGGTCCTTATAACTCGTTTTCCCCACGCGTCGATCGATCTACCTCATTAGTTATGTATTTCTCTTCCTCCGACAAACAACAATTGATCTACCGATCTAGTTAGGTTTGCTTACCAAACACATGGTTCCCCTTCATCATCCATGCATGCGTCCTGACACATCTATCATGCACAGGCACACACAGAAACACATCCCCACTCTTATTGATAATATTGCAGTTCTACCCTCAGTTTGCCTAGTAGGCCTCTCCCACCATCTTCAAGAAGCAAATCCATCACCCATCCAACACTCTACCCCTCTCCCTCCCTCTCTCTCTCCTCTCTCTCTCTTTGTCTGTCCCAACCTATTTCCCGTCCTTCAGTTATGTATGGATGTCGACTGATCTCCCTCAAGACATAGTTGGGTCTCTCCTTCTCAACACATATACGAGTTGTTCTACCTCTATAGTTAGGCCTTTGCCTCCCCCCACACCGATACATCGAGCGCTCTAGTCATGTCTCCCTGCCACACACAAACTTGCCTTGTGCCCTCTGACGTTCCGGTAGGTCAGTCGTCCTATACCTTTGACTTGCACACACACAATTTTGATGGCTCTCTTCATTGATCTCGCACTCACCCACTTGATCCTCTCTTTGACTCTATCGATATCTATGTCCCCTCCCTCTCTTCTCATGGATTGCCCCCTCTATATATGATATAGATAGGCCTCTATTTCACACACATTACATGTGTCAAATTTTTGTTTGAGATGTCATCGACACATATTCCCACAAATACATTCACGAAATCACACCCCCAACAAAAAACACTCACGAACATACGCCATCTGTCTAGGTTTGTATCTCTCTCACACACACCCACGTAGGTGGGGGAGGTGCACGAAGAGAAGAGGTGCATGCATAGCGCACGTACTCCCGTCTCTTTCCCAACCACACCCGCGCGGGTACATGGTGGAGCTCATTTCTGTACGAAAAGGCAGCCCACGTGGTAATTTGACACGTGTACTTGTTGTCCACTTGATGGAGGATCGTCTACCACGGGTGAACAAACAAATTGCGACTTGACGCGTTATGTTAAAAAAAGAGGCAAACCTTGTGGGGCCTACCTTAGAGGCAAGGCTCTATACACTCGAGATGCTCTGTACGTATTACTTTTGTGATGTGTCCCGTCAACTCGCAGAACGAGTAGAATCTTGCTTAGTACGCCATCTCCCCAGCCCACGGGCGCGGTGGCTCGCATGATGAGGTGAAGCTTGCTTACTACGCCTTACGACTGCTCCCTCACCCATGCGTGTGGTGGCTCGCAGGACGAGGAGAAAACTTTACTACTCCCTCCGTTTACTCCTCGTCCCTACCTTGGTTAGAGAGATTATCATATTGTTTGGAATATATGTCCTCTAGTAGATTTCAATATGAACTACTAGTACATACTCCAAACACTGATGTATATAGACGTATTTTTGAGTGTAGACTCACTCATTTTGCTCCGTATGTAGTCCATATTGAAACGGACGTAATAGTATGCACTCTCCCTCGCCCCTCGCCCACGTGGTGGACGTGCAACAATTCATTCGGTCTCATATAGCCAGAATGATATATACTACAGTACCATTATTTCTCAACTTCTCGAAGAGGCGAAGAGCCAATCGCAAGGTTAATATTTTGGAGATGCCAAGCACAAGGTTTATAGGAGAACGAGTAGTAGTAGTACTAGTAGTACGTACCAGTGGTACGTACTATATGAGGAAGAAGGCAACAATATGTATGTTTTGCGTGATAGTCTCTTCTTACTGGACGTGCCTAGTGGACCTCATTGTTGCAATGGGACTACTCCCTATCATAGATGGCATGATTTAGAGTGGTGGGAAATGGGCATAATTCGGAGCTGCTTAGTCTTAAACCCCATGAAGAAGTCCCATCGAAAGGAATAGTCATCCTCTACACGTGCTCCTATGTAAAACGAGTAAATGAGACAAAAAGAGAAAGAGACAAAGTAAAAAAAATCACCAGCCTTAGATCCAGCCCTATTTTATCTATGAATAATATTTCTACATCGTGATTGACATGGATATATAATTAACCATGCTACGGAGGTAGAAGCGGATTTTTATTTATTCACGGAGGTAGCAGCGGATGGATATTCAACGGGGAGTGAAATGATGGCTGCTTCCTCGGTCAAACATAGAGAAAGGTGGGCCTCATGATTTCACGGCTTATTAGTCATTATTATTGCCTATACTCTTTGCCCATATATAATAACCGCATGGTAGTATAGTAGTGGGCTATATTTTTAATAACCATGCTCAAAGAGAAGAGGTGCACGCACCCATGCACGTAGTTTACTAGTATCACTCTTTGCGTCTTCCCCAACCACACATGCGACACGGTGGAGCTCATTTTTGTAAGATGATGTAGCCCACATGATAATTTGACGCGTCTAGTAGTAGTTACTCACTTATAAATAATGGAGGGTCGGGAACCACGCATGAACGGTGCCGCGTCATTTATAAATAAAGTTTTTTGCCTTCAGTTGCATGTATGCATACGCAATATAAATAGGTTCATATGGAGAGAAAAGCAAACCGCTCCACTATAGATAGCCAGGACAAGCCTACACGATTGCGTGTTGGGGTTGCTCCCTTCACACTCTCTCGCGCAAAACGACTGTGGCCACATCTCTAACATCCCGGCGGATCACGTCCTCAGGGGGAAGGGGTGGATGCTTACTGTAGATGCGGTCGTCGTCGCCCACAGCGAAAACCCACTATCGGCACGTCCCGATCAGGGGTCCCCGCCGTTCTCTCTCACAAAGCCGGTGAGGTTGCGTCCCTTGCTCACTGCCGTGACGTGGGCAGTTTCCGCCTCCCGCCGCCCTCCTCTAGGTTGAGTTACATCCCGACATCCCTCAGGTACAACTTCCTTTACATCCGGCTTGCACCACTGCTCCAGCTGCCCACATCACTCCATGTGGATATTTCTCTACTTCTTTGCCCTGCATACCTCTACTGGCTTCTACATACTGTATTTGTGATGAGTTTATGCCTCATCAACTAGTCCCAATAATCTTATTCTAATCACGCGTCTTCAATTTCTTTGCCACAGGGATGCTCATCTCGATTTTGGTGAAACTGCACAAAATGATCCGATGGTCAAAGGGTTGAGAACTTTATTTCTTGGGAAGCTCCAACATTGCCAACAAATTAAAGCCTGGTTAGGGTTTATGGTTCAAGGGCTAGGGACTGCATGGATCATTTTTTTTAGCTGTCTCTGTTCCAAAATAAGTGTCAACTTTAGTAGTAGTACAACTTTGTACTAAAGTTTGCATAAAGTTGAGATACTTATTTTGGAACGGCGGGAGTACATATTCACTATGATTTTTCAATTATTGAGATGCAATAGCATGCATGTTAGTCTCCTTTGTATTTGATGAAATGTTGCAACGGGCAACCTTGGACGCAAGATACATGAAAGAGAAGCTGGAAGCTTCAAAGCATTGTACAAATTTATCTCATGAGAAATTATAGTACATACTATACTAGTACTATGTAAAGAGTTAGGTGTCGCACAGTGTCCAAAAAATATGGTGATAGTGTGAGGTGGGCCATGTAATCATTGAGCCTGCGTGTTTTCACTGCTTTCGCACTCCTCCGTTATAAGAATGGAGAAAATTTTAATCTAGTAGTACCTCCTTTCGCTGAAAGTGTGGGACATCCAGCAATCGTACCACCTCAGTAATAATGACTAATGAGCCATCAAAGCACATAGACCCTGCAGTAAGTTGGACGAACGAAGCAACCATCACTCTTGAATCCGCTTCTCCCTTCAACGCAGGCGCCAGTGATAGGTCACGTCCGCTCTACCCGGGCATGAATGGGGCACCGATTTTTTGGAGTGGCGCTGACCGTTTTGGGCGGGAAGCGCGTGCAGGCAATGGAGGGGCTTTGGGTGGGCAAGGCTGATCAGGAGCGGGCATGGCAGCTGTCCGCCTGTCCCGACCGGATGCTCGGAAATGAGAGGATGCACCGACTCTCGCGGCTAAATCATACACTACACACCATCTCTCTATAGGAGTAGGTCGATTTGTCGCTCTCTCTAACACACACATGCTGTTAAACACACACACACACACATGCGTGCACACATAGGTTGATAGAATAGGAATATCGTGCGAGTGCGAAGCCACATGAAGTGAGATACAAATGGAGTACATACAAGAAGAGAAGAGGTGACGAATATTCCATCAAACCTGGACTGAGGAGTAGTACTCCCTCCATCTAGGTGTTAAGTCATCTTACAAAAATCAGATATTCCCAAAATGTTTAGGCATCGTCCATTAACTTCGCATCTCAATCCCCTCTTGGCCTTGTTTCTAGTGAGAATTGCTACTTAGGGAGCGTTTGGATCCTTAGCAAGAACAGTTTATAGCCTAGCCGGGCAAGGTTAGGCGTTTGGAACTGTTAAAATATGTTTGCTTTTGTGGGCCAGCTAGCTTGGGTGGGCTAGAAAAACCTTGCTAGCTCTGGAGAGCCAGATCGGCTCGCTTTCGACGGCAAACTTCGTGCACGGAAAAATCGGCGACCCACTCTTGACAAGGATTTTCACGGGGCAAGGCTGGTAAGAAAAAGAACTAAACCATTTGACCAGGCAAGGTTGGCAAAGAGAAAGTTGGCTAGTTGGGCTAGCTGAGCAATTTCCTTACTAAGGCTAGCCATAGTGGGAGTAACTTAGGTAGTAACATAGCACATCCCAAGAAAAAATGCTTACGTGGCATGGAGTTAATGAGGAAAGAGATGCTTGTGGTAATGTAATATGTTACTATAACATAACACACCCTGAGGTAAAATGAGTCTATATCTCAATTAATGAAGACTTGCAAGTTACCATCCATATGTTACTTCCCACTATGAAGGTAGTAACATAGACTAGTAACATATGCATGTTACTAGTCCAAGTTACTCATCACTATGACCAGCCTAAGCAATGTAACCAAACGCTCCTTACTCTGCCTTGTTATCTCCCCCGGAAACCCAACACATGGAGCGCAACTACGCGTTGATCAGTCAAGAAATCAAAGTCGGCTTGCATGCGAGTTTATACGTGGCCCTACATGGTAGCTAAAATGGCACCTCTTAGTTGTTGTGATTAATTGTTGCGTTTAGAGACAGAAATCAGGGCTTTGATTGGAGGAAGGACCAGTAAAGTTTCTCCTTCTCCTCCAATCTGCTTGCACCTTGGTCCCGCTGCACCTTCTAACGTGACTTATTACACCTAGACGGAGGGAGTAGTATGAGATACGGTGGCACACTGACTTGGGTTGAATACAAGTGCCCAAAATTGTGTGTATGTTATAATAAGGATTCACTTAAAATAGTACGTGAACGAACAGAGGGATCAATTGGACAGTGTTCACGAGCAGTAGCGAGATGTGTGAGGTAAGATACACCGCTGGCGCTTTTAATTTTTCTTATTAATTTGTTTGTTTCACCCTTTGACTGGTGGGACCCAACATACTACATGGAGAGAGGTAAGGTGACTAAGGCTGCATTATTTCTATGCTACCAACACTGCTTTAAATCCCAAAAGACCTTACCACCAAAGCCACATGACACGATTATGATTTTAATCCCAATGACTCCCATGAAAAAAAACACGACATGCTTGTCACACGAATGCAGGAATGTATAAAAGGTTATTTTCCTCTCGTTAAACATAACGTGAGGGTGGTGTAGCTGGTTAGCCTGTTTGCTCATCAAACTTGAGGTCTCGGGTTCGATAACCACACTTGAGCATAATTTTGTTTTTGTCCGACTTCTTTCTTCCACCCAATGACAGGTAGGCCCCACATGATAGAGAGATAATGTGATCTGGGGCGGTGCCAGGAGGATTCTTTGACTGGTCAAAATGGATGGATACGGAGCTATTCGATCTCACAGTGACCGTATAATCACCTCATCACATATACATTGCAGCCTCGGCACTTTTTTCTAGGGTTTGCACTCTTGACACTCTCTCTCCACTATATATATACACGCTGGAGCCTCAGCTCTTGTAGTTGCTCTCTTCACACTATCTCACCCTCTCCAGATATAAACAAGACTTCATTGGCCTCTCTCTCTCTCCCCTCACTGCTGGTCAAAGAGCCCACAGGATTCGTCCGCCGGGAAGGGAAGGAGGCTTAACGCTGTTGCCGTCGGTGAGGGAGGGAATCCATTACCGGCGCAACTATTCTCTTTCACCCAGCGGCGGCGCGGGAGGGCCTCCGACCCCTTCCTCACAGCCGTACATAGTGTGGGAAGAACGGCCTTAAGGTATAATTTACTTATTCCAAGAACCTTAAGGTATAATTTAATTATTCCACATGCATTGCTCTAGCTGCATGTGGGCTTTTTCCGCTTCTACACTCGAATCTAGGTGTTGTATCAAACATGAAAGTAGTGGGGAAAGTTTTATAGCATGAATCTAGAACATGGTTCAAAGAGGAAAGGAATGGGGGAAAGTAGTGGGGAAAGTTGTATAGCATCAATCTATGACGTAGTTCAAAAAGGAAAGGAAGGGGGGAAAGTAGTGGGGAAAGTTGTATAGCATGAATCTAGGATGTGGTTCAAAGAGGAAAGGAATGGGGAAAGTAGTGGGGAAAGTTGTATAGCATGAATCTAGGACGTGGTTCAAAGAGGAAAGGAATGGGGAAAGTACTAGTACAAACTGGCTATCCTGCACCTACGTTGGTCGAAAAGGGAAAACAATGACAAATGCAGTACGCACATCTTTAACAAACTGATCTTTTTGTTTTGGGGGACAAGGCTGTAGAGTTTGAGCAGGACTAGATTTGCTGCGCTCACATAGGGAAAGGTGTCTAAAGATAACAAAACTGGGACCAACACAAATATGCTCCTTGGTTGTTTGTTCTTTGTTGCAATAGACTGTGCATCACCCCTTCATACATCGGTAGATGCACATGGTGCTGGTGCGTCCACTGTCCCGTGCAACTCTTTAGCTGTTGTTAATCTGAGGCCCTGTTTGGTTAAAAAGTCCTAGGATTTTTTTAGTCCCAACTAAAAAGTCCCTAGTCCCTACCTGCTTGGTTCTAGGGACTAAACATGGACTAGAGGTTATTAAATGACATGCTAAAAGACCATGTTACCCCTAGTAATGAACTAATAGAGATAAGGTGCGATGTGGGGCATGGGCAACTGTTGGAAAAAGTCCCAAAAAGACTCTCCCTCGGGGTCTTCTTTCTTTAGTCCCAAATGCCCACTTTTAGTCCATAAAAGTCCCTCCTGTTTGGTTTAGATGGGACTGGAAGGGACTTTTTTTAGTGCCTACACCAAAAAGCCCCTGTAAACAAACACCCTCTAATAATGCCGCTGGAAAATTGATGCAATGCCACAGTTAAAAGCAAATTACATGTTTAATGAATTTTATTGTTAATATAATCTCTCTGTTAATATGAATCAATGCCACCGTTTAAGAAATGCTACTGTCTTGCTTTCTTTCCCATTTAGATAAGTCAGATGCTTCTTTTTGTTGGCTTCTGTGTCATCCACCGTTATTGACCACTAGTTGTTTCCTTTGTACCTCTGTGTAAACAGGGTTATCTACTTCACCTCATTGCTATTGTGACCTTTTCTTGCACTGCACAAAACACTTTTGTTTTAAGAGTGTTTTGTGCAGTTCAGCAAAAATGTCACACCGACAACGTTGCTTGATTGCTTGATCTTAGTGGAACTGCACAAGAGGAGATCTTACTTCCTATCCGTGTTGGCAAATTTGGTTCAGATCTTCTTCTTGTGAGTTGTTTGAATTCTGCGTCATGAGAGGTCAGTACTACCTTCTTTCACATGATTGTGCAGTGTGCTTTCATATGTTATGCTACTTGTATGGTAATGTTGCTTGATTTTTAGTGAACTGCACAAATGGAGACAAGACTTCCAATCTATATGTGCACCGTAATATCCCATTGAGGTAAGGTAAGGATATTTCACAACTGTTGGCCTGTATTTTGCCACTTTCATCAGAAAATTAATGTCGTTGTTTAGTGCTATACGTGTGCTCCCTTATTGACATGCCAAATCTTACATTGAAGGCGAAGCTTGTCTGTTATTGAACCAAGTGATGAAGGGGAAGAACAAGCGGAAGAAAAACAAAAATCAACTCCCGGTGCTGTAATGTAGCACTGGAACTGTGATGACACAAGTAATGATATAGTTCTGCATCTTAATTTATTGCTATGGCTGGAATGAGAAATTGTTTTGCCACTGATTTGATGCCACTCTTAATGTAATATGTAATTATCTCTACTTGTGCAAACAAGGATCTTCTTTGAAGATACCATATATTTTAGTGGAACTACACAAGAAGATGTTGGAAACATTAAACTAATCGAGGAGTATATAGTAACCATGGCAACCATAGTAGATAACAACAGATGGTTCCGGAGAAGTGCTTGATCTATATGCTCTATACAATAAGCCTCCTGACAAAGGTTGGTACTCGCCCATGGATTTCATCCATACGATTGAGCTTTGTCATCTCTATTGGTGTTGTGCTACTGTTTAGACACTATCATGAGAAGGTGGTATTGTGCTTGAGAACTGCTTCATCTGTGTTGTTTTAAATATTTTCTTTCCTTTTTTCGAGCAAACAGGGATGTTAGCATTTAGTTGTCCTCTTGTCTTTGCACAACAGGATCATCCTCCTCTGAAGAAGAATATGGAGTACGTGAAGTGACTAGTTCCGATTATGCCAGGATGAAGAAGCCCTGTCTATCTTCTCATCAGAAGGAGCTATTGAAGGATGGTTACATTACTCCCCACAAGACCAAACTAACTTCAACTCAGAAGGACTGATATATCTCTATCTTTTTTGTTGTGATGCGCAAGTACAATGTTGTTCTAGGATTCTTTCTAGTGATTTCAATTTTTTTAAAGTGTGCTCTACATGGACCATATAGGTGCCTGTTTAAACTGTCAATTCATAGTACAATATGCTTTATACTAATCACTTTTTTGTATTTGTGCAAACATGGGTGCTCAGCTAGATTTCAATGGGAACTGCACAAAATGTTCATGAATACATCGAATCATTCATTTCCACCACAAGAAAGGAGGTGTCTATATGTTCAAGGCGTTGCAACATATAAAGGCAAAATCATACAAGCTATGCACGAATTTGGTTGATTTTGGTGGAACTGCACAAAAATAATAGCTGGTTTATTTAGCACGAGGTGCCATGTCAATGTCCGAACTAATGGCAAACCCTGCCCATTCCATAATCGTAGGCATTTGATATTTTGGAATGGGAAAACCTTGTCAAAGTTTGCTCATTGATGTACGTAAAACAAGACACATTTGACATTTTAAAATGGAACAACCATGTCAAATTTTGCTCATTGATGTTAGCAAGAAGACATGCGTTTGATATTTTCGAATGGGACGCCCTTTGTTGTCAGCAGCATCGATCAATTTTTGTTTATTCTTTAGTTGTGAAGTAAATATTGTCTCTGACATGTGAATCACTGAGATGCATAATCATCGATTTTTTTGAATGTTGTCTTTGAATTGCCAGGCCTGTGTGTTTGATTGCAATGTACAGGAACGCTAAAAAGCTGCCCAAACTCTTTGTACTCCCTCTGTTCCTTTTTACTTCACATATTAGATTTCTTTCAAGTTAGTTGATTTTACATTGTGAATGTTCATACTTTTTTCTATAAGATTGGTCAAAGTAGAGATACTTTGACTGGAGACAAAATTTGTATGCAGATTAAAAAGGACAGGAGGGAGTACATGTGAAACTGCTGCAAACAAGGTGATCACCCTGGGAATAATGCTAGTACATATTGTTTTGCATGTTTATCCAATGCCAGTGATACAAGAATTTGAACTAATCGAACTAAATTCATTCATACACGATCGGATTTCATATAAACATGCCGGATTTCATTATATTTGATACAATCTTCAACTAAAAAGGGGTGCGCTAGAGGTATAATTAATTATCCGAAGCTACCCACCTGTGTCCGCTGAGCCGAACTGAAGCTTCTTCTCCAGCGGACTGAGCTTGAGTGACCTAACTATAGGTGCAGTTGCATAGCTGACATGTGGCCCAGATGCCTATTGGGCCCATGTGTTAGTGACCCAACTGCACCAGTAGTTAAGTAACTGAAGCAGCGTCCTTCTCCAACATAGCTCTCTGACTCCACGTTGTCGTGAAGAAGCTAATCGGCCGTCAATGGTCAACCCGCCTATCTTGGCTTCAACCGGAGGGTAGCAGCGGAGGCCTTACTTGGACCCGAGCGGCGGCGACCTACCATGTTCTACTCTTCCTTGTTTTATGTCTGGCACAGCCTCGTTGGCATTGGGGCGGGGCCTCGACGGAGCCGGCGATGTCCTCTGTCTTGTTGCTGGCAGGGCGACACCTCGGCAGAGCAGGGGAAATCCTCCCCCTCGTTGCCGATAGGGTGGGGCCTCGACTGAGCCGGCGATGTCCTCTGCCTCATTGTTGGCGGGGCGGGGCCTCGGCGGAGTAGGGCCTTGCCGAAGCTGGTGAGGTCCTCCGCCTTGGTGCCGGCGAGGCGGGGCCTCATTGGAGCCGGCGATGTCCTCTGCCTCGTTGTTGGCGCGATAGGTCCTTAGCGGAGAAGGGCCTCGCCGAAGCCAGCGAAATCCTTCGCCTCGGTGCCGGCGGGGAGAGGCATCGACGGAGCCGGCGGTGTCCTCTTCGTCGTTGTTGGTGCCGCGGGGTCTCAGTGGGAACGACACCTATGGGATCACTGGGACCCCTTCTAGGGTTGGCAGGCACGGAGTTGTGCAAAGAGCGGGTCTAGTAGCCAGCGCAAGGATCGTTTAGCCAGGTTCGGGCCGCAAGGATGCGTAATACCCTAGTCCTGCTTTTGGTGTATATTTGAGTGTTCTTGAGCTTCCGAACTAGCTGCGGTGCGTGCATAGTCCAAAAGGTCCGAATCCTTCTCCAGTACGCCTCGGGCCTCCTTTTATAGTCAAAAAGGGGTCGCCACAGTGGCACACATGAGGTGGAAAGGTAAGCAGTGTACAAGCTTATCGCTTGTCATTGCGGGACAAGGTGCATTAAATGCGCTCCTCAGGTGTCTCGTTGCTTTATTGGGGATGGTAACAAGGCTTGTCCCATCCGTCGCCGTTCCACCTCGCTCCGACGCACGTCCGGACCAACGAGGCATGCCGCGCGACGTAAGCTGGCAGACTGCTGAGATGGCGTGGTGGTAGGGTCTTCATGAAGATCTGCATGCCACCACGTAGGTGCTTGCTGAGTTGGCTTGGAGGTTGCGCGTCGCCACGCAGGTGCCTGCCCAGCTGGTTGGGCTGGCAGCTGCATGGGAATGGCGATGAGGCCTTGGCAAACGTGGGCCTAGCTGTGGCCCCGCAGGTGTCCTCATTAAGGGTCTTGTCGGGGCCTTGACAAGGGTCTTGCCATGGGATCGCGGTCATCCCTGGCAAGGATCTTGCCAGGGGTCTCATGGATTTCCTCGGCACGGATCTTGCCGAGGATCGTCGTCTTCTGGTCCTCATCCGATCTTGTGTGCTTGTGATCTTCACAAAGATCGGTATGCCACCATGGAGGTGCCTCCTAAGCCTTGGTTCCAATGTAGTTTATGGTGTTGGAACCCTTGGGCTCAAGGGTGGCGCGCTCTGTTGGCATTGGGCAAGTTGCCCCGGCAAGGCTCTTGCCGGGGCTGCGGAGGCCGCCCCGGCAAGGGCCTTGCCGGGGGAGTCCACCTCGCCCTCTTCTCTTTGTGTCTCTGTTCTCGGCGTTGTTTTGGTTGCCTTGTGCTTTTGCTCCCTCTGCCCCATTAGGTATGGCCGTAGGCGCGGCTCTTACTGTCTACGCACAAGTAAAGGTGTACAAAAGAGAGCCCCTACCTTTGTGCACCGACAGGAGCCCCCGGGACTGGGCCATACATAAGAGCGACGCGTTGTTGGGCTAGGCCCAAAATGGTGCGCGGACATGCGGGGTCGAGTTTTACTGCGGTAACTTCCTCGCCCGTCGCACTTCCCCACGGCCCGCGTTGAATGCTCGGTGTGGGGGTCGTGCGTGACATGAGGGTCATGTGTGGGGGCAGTTGCTGCCCTCATGCATCACATCGCAGTGAATGGTAAAGAGGTGGCCTGAGCCTTCCCCATAAGAAAAGGGGAAAATGCGAGCGCGCTGCTGATTTACCCTCCAAGTCACTCCAGTTTTGAAACCGTCGTCCCCCCTTCTTCTTCCTCAAGCGAAAAAAGCCGAAACCCTCGCCTCCATTCGCCGCCGCCGTGCCCCCATTGCCCCCAATCTCTCATTGCTCGAGATCCTTCACCTCTTTCCCGGCCGCCATGGCAACCAAAACCAGCAAGGGCAAAGGAGTGGCCAAGGACGCCGAGGAGAAGGAGATGCCGGAGAGGGAGTCAGCGGCGCTTCAGATCCATCTTGCTGTCTTCCCCTCGACAGTCGATGCGATCCACCTCAGGGACAACTTCAAGCCTCTATGGGGGGTGAAGATGATGGGGCATCCGGCTACGCGCATTATTCCTGCCGATTTTGCCAAGGCCGGCCCAAATCGGTATCCTCATAGTCCAACAGTCCGGCCAAAGGATATAGTCTGGCTGTCCGGAGACCCCCTAATCCAGGACTGCCTCAGTAGCCCCTGAACCAGGCTTCAATGACGATGAGTCCGGTGCGCAGTTTTGTCTTCGACATTACAAGGCGGGCTCCTCCTCTGAATACTCCATAGAATATTTTGAACACAAGGATAGTGTCCGGCTCTGCAAAACAAGTTCCACATACCACCGTAGAGAGAATAATATTTCCACAAATCTAATCTACTGACACGTTTTGACAACATGACATCATGCCATGGCCCGGTCTTTATTCAAACCGTTTTTCTCAACCAGCGCTGCACATATTGGGAGGCGGTTTTCTTGACACGTCTTGTCAAAGTAGAGATCGTGTCCCCCTTATTACGGGTGTCGGTGTCAAAACCGCCGGATCTCGGGTAGGGGGTCCTGAACTGTGCGTCTAGGCCGGATGGTAACAGGAGGCAGGGGACACGATGTTTGATCCAGGTTCGGGCCCTCTCAATGGAGGTAAAACCCTACGTCCTGCTTGATTAATATTGATGATATGGGTAGTACAAGAGTAGATCTACCACGAGATCGGAGAGGCTAAACCCTAGAAGCTAGCCTATGGTATGATTGTATGTTGTGGTTGTTGTCCTACGGACTAAAACTCTTCGGTTTATATAGACACCGGAGAGGGTTAGGTTACACAAGGTCGGTTACAAAGGAGGAGATATCCACATCCGTATTGCCTAGCTCGCCTTCCACGCCAAGTAGAGTCCCATCCGTACACGAGACGAAGTCTTCAATCTTGTATCTTCATAGTCTAACAGTCCGGCCAAAGGATATAGTCCGGCTGTCCGGAGACCCCCTAATCCAGGACTCCCTCAGTAGCCCCTGAACCAGGCTTCAATGACGATGAGTCCGGCGCGCAGTATTGTCTTCGGCATTGCAAGGCGGGTTCCTTCTCCGAATACATCACAGAAGAATTTGAATACGAGGATAGTGTCTGACCCTGCAAAATAAGTTCCACATACCGCCGTAGAGAGAATAATATTTTCACAAATCTAATTTGTTGGCTTGTTTTGGCAGCATGACGTTATGTCATGGCCCGGTGATTATTCGAACTGTTTTTCTTCAACCAGCTCCACACATAACGCAAGGCGGTTTCTTGACACGTCTTGTCAAAGCAGAGATCGTGTTCCCCCAATTAAGGGATTCTCATTAATATGGTCATGGGTAACCCAACCGTGTCTAGGACTCCTAGATCATAGGCAAGTCCCAAACGGCTACTGAGAGGACGCTTGATATTCATCCTCTTTATAAAGGGACAAGGTTTTCACTTTTTCCCTCTCGTGCTCAATCGAACCCCTCCCCCGCCTCGAGTTCTAACACCCAAATCCTAGGTCAGGTGCTCCGGATCTTCAATCATGTCTGGATCCAGCCTTCAAGGCCGATGGATGCCTTCCTCCGTTACGGAAGAGGATATCAAGAAGTTGAGGGAGGCCAGATACCTGACGCCTGAGGTTTCGCATCGGCTGCCTCCTTGAGGGCAGGTCATCCCTACTCCCTAACCCAACGAGAATGTCGTGTTCGTCTCCCACTTCCTCCGAGGCCTAGGCCTCACTCTGGATCCCTTCGTCAGGGGTTTGATGTTCTATTACGGGCTAGATGTCCACGATCTAGCTCCGGACTCCTTTCTCCACATCTCGACATTTATTGTCATGTGTGAGGCCTTCCTTGCATTACCCCTCACTTCGGCCTGTGGCTCAAGACCTTTGAAGTGAAGCTGAAGATGATTGAGGGGAAACATGCAGCGTGCGGAGGCGCATCAATAGGCAAGATGGCAGGAGCTCCATGGCCGAAAGGTTCCTTTCCAGAGGTGTCCGAATTATGGCAACGGGAGTGGTTTTACGTCACGGCTCCTAGAAGTGCCAAGTGGGCGGCTGCCCCCGCCTTCCGCTCGGGACCCCCACCACAATTGATGTCATGGATTAGCAGAGGTCTGAGCTAGGGTCCAGCCAAGGACGTGCCTATACTGCAAAGACGCATTCAAGATCTCTTCGAGGGAGATTTTAATTTGGTTGTGGTAATGCAAGTTATGCTGGTTCGTCAATTCCAGCCTTGCAAACGCCGGCCCCTTCACTTGTGGGAGTTCAACCCAGAAGGACCGCGTGCCATTCAAAGTTTCCTCGGCCTGACGCATGAGGAGATGTACAAGTCATTCTTCAGACCTCAAATAGAGTGTCCAGATACTACTAAGGACGTGGGGCTGAGCAGTAACCGCGCCGCCGAACAAGTAAGAAATCCTGTAGCCGAACACACTGTCTTTTATTCATCATGAAGTTATTTCTGAGAGTTTGCTCTTTGACCAGGACTAGCTAACAAAGGCGAAGACGATTCGGTGTTTGGCCCCCTCCCTGAGGGTTTGGAAAATCTGGTATTGTAAAAGATGCTCGAGCTCGCACCTTGCCCGGAGCCCTCGAAGGAAGATATAGGGGAAATAATACGGGCAGATGCAGGCCCCCATCGCTACCAGTTCCAGCCGAGGGAATGAGCGCCTCCATGAAGGAGGATAACTGGGGGAGGAAAATGACTGCTTCCGAGGATCCGGAAGCCGAGGCCTCCAAACGGGAGAAGAAGTCTCCAACAGAGGGTCCTGCCTCAGGGGGTGCTCTTGCTGCACAAAGTCCGCAGGGGGATCAACCCTCCAACGAGTCATAAGTGATCCAAAAAATACTTTAATAGTGAAGGTATACTATCTTTCTTCTGAGAAAATGACCGCCGCATATATCTTGCACTTCGGGCCTTAGCTCCTCTCAACTGAGCACGTCTTCGGGGGATCTTCTTCCGAAGATGATGGACAGCGAAACGCCTCACCCGGACTCCTCCGCTCAAGAAGCGGGCGACCCCGAAGTGTCGTCATGGAGGGCCTCTCCGGATCCGGTGAGGCCAGAAGATAATCCCATAGATCCCCGAAGTCCCCAATATCCGGCTCTCAAAGAGAGCAAACAAAAGAGTCCGGCACCGTCTGGTATGCGGTCGGACGTTTTGAGGGAGCTGGTGGGGCGAGCGGCCATCTCAGAAGAACACCGTACGCTGATGGGTACGGTGATGGAGAGAATTTCGTCCACCGAAAGTGGATTACATGAAGCCTTTATGAGTCTACTGACAGGCTTTAGGGTACGTGGGATAATATGTGATAGTATCACACATGTTAGGTGTGCCCTGTGTAGATAGTAGCCCCTGAGACTCTGGTTGTCATCGAGAACAGCGGCGAACAGAGCACCATAGTCCCAGGCAATAACCAGACTGCCTTTATGTGCAGGTGGTGGAAGCTCCGGTGGCTAGACGGACTAGTGAGTTTGCCGAATTAAAACGGCAACTGGATGCGGCAGACGCTGACATCGAGCTTGTTAACAGGAGGCTTGACGAGTCACAGGGTAAGTGTTATTTTCTGGTGAATGCCATGTAGTAAGAGCAACATGATGCCAGTATCTTCAATATGTTGTGACTACAGATGGAGTTGCCACCGTGGAAACCTTGTGGGCAGAGATTGCCCGAGCCAAGGAACAAGCGGGGATTATTGATGCAGCTGCTTTGAAGGCGGCTGAAGAGTTGAAAGCCGAGAAGGACGCACATTGCGAGAGCAAAGAGAAGATGGCCAAGATGGCAGTAGAGTTAAAAGACACTGCCGACCATTGCCGGCTCCTTGAGAAAGAAAACCGAGCGAAGGCAACGGACCTTGAGAAGGCCACGATGGCGGACAAAGACACCCGCTCTGCTATGAGAGCAAAGAAGGAGGAGCTGCGGGAAGCCGAGGATATTGCGGCTAGGAAGCCCTTCATGCTACGGAGGAAGTTCGGAGATCCACGGTATGCCCCTCTGGATCGGCTGTGGAGTTCGGCAGATTCATATATGGAGTTGGCGGCGAGCGCTGCCGATGCGGCCAAATACTTCCAAGGTCAAACAGATCGTGAGGTGGACAAGCTGTTCTGGTCGCAATTCAACGTTCCAGAGCATCCGCTTCCATTGACTGATCAGCTAGCCATGAGGTCTGTCGTGGATCAGCTATGGCCGGAAAAGCCAAAGCCGAACAACTATTTCAGCTTAGTGCAGCAGTTCCTTGGTGCGGTGCCACGCATTAATGCGATGAAGAGGTCGGCGTGCATAGAAGGCTCGCGGATGGCCCTTGCCCATGTTAAAGCATAC
Source organism: Triticum aestivum (assembly GCF_018294505.1). Classification (NCBI taxonomy): domain Eukaryota; kingdom Viridiplantae; phylum Streptophyta; class Magnoliopsida; order Poales; family Poaceae; genus Triticum; species Triticum aestivum. Next base: position 466,196,752 of record NC_057797.1, read on the forward strand.
TGGGCGGAGATGCACGCTACCACTGTTGCGGCGCAGGGTTCGGCCATAGGCCGAGTGGCTGTCGAGCACTATTTCGAGGAGGCTCTCGAGGGTGCTTGTTTGATAGAGGCCCAGTGCTCGAAGAATATTATGTTTGAGTGATATGTGTTCCCATTGTAAACACAATGTTTTTACAAAATTTTATAAGGCTGTGTTTATACTTTTGCCTGAAAGTAATATGATGCCTCATGTGCGACCGTTTATCTATACATGTGTATAACCTGAAAGATTGCAGTCTCGGCTTCAGCCCCCACGCATATAATGCGGAGGTGCTCGCAAAAAACACGTGTTCACACTTAACCCAATGTTTTGGTCCTATTAAGGAGGTGATAGCGCAGCGAACGAGGAAACCGGACTATAATGCTTTAACACATTCACTTAGCCATAGGAGTTTGACAGTGGGGCTACTAGATAGCCCCTAGTGGCTCCGCACTCTCCCAATCTCAGGGTGTGTACATGCCTGGCCGGAAAATGGCCCTTCGTTAAGGCGGAGGAATTCTAACATTCCGATAGGTCATCGAGTGGTTGACCAGTCTCACGTTATATCATGACAGTCAGTTTTTGGCTTTCTCTACTGAGGTGCTCGTCCGGATGAACCAGGGCACAATCACAGTAGTTCTCCTGGTGCTGCCATAGCCGATAAAGAGGAACGTAAGGCACCAAAACACAGGAGTCGGGCAAACCCAACATTTGACCAAAGACAATGATTCGGAGCTGATGCATATAAGGCCAAACTCGTGACGCCGAACACTCCCTAAGGTATTCGGTCTTTATGGTATAAACTGGACCTAAATAGTGCCCTTTGTAAGAAGCCCCTTGTGTCTAGGTACGTGCATTATTCTGACGTGGCCACATGCCAAGACATCAGCATCCTTCTCAATTGTGCTGAGAATTCAGTGGATGTGTATCAACAAGAGATAGTAAAAAAGGTTTACGTAGGGTCTTAATCTAAAAAGAATCCTTGGAGCGGGTCCCTACTGCACGTTTGCGCGTGTGTCCGTTGTGTCGTATGCTGGACGGGTGTAGCACGATGGTCATCTGTAAAAGAGATGAACTTAGGTGAAAAAGTTGTCGTGCAAAAAGTTGTTTTTTTAAAGAAACCATGTATAACTAGAAATGAGTAGAAATTGCCACTTGTCTGCGCGCGTTGAGCCCCTTGTATTTGTAGTAGGGGTGTGGCCATCAATCCGGTACAAATTACATATAGCAGCGCTGGTTTGTCTAACCGCGTCCGTGGTCTTGACGACCTATCAAATGCTTTAGTTGGTGAGGCCGTTTTTAGTATGCGGCTGCCAAGGCAGTCGCATTCTCTTCGGTGCGCAAAGATCGCTTAATACTTCCGTTCACTATAATGATGCCACGTGGACCGGGCATCTTGAGCGTGAGGGAAGCGTAATGTGGTATTACATTAAAGCGAGCAAAAGCTTCGCGTCAAAGTAGTGCTTGATAACCGCATTGGAACAGAGCAATGTGGAAGGTTAAATGTTCGCTATGGGAGTTATCGGGGAAGCCGAATATAACCTTTAGTAGCAGGGAGCCCGCGCAGTGAGCCCCTGGGCCTGGCATTACTCCTTTAAAGGTAGTGTTGCTATGGCAAATTTTCGTTGGGTCTATCCCCATTTCGCGGTTGTATCCTGGTATATCAGGTTTAAACTGCTACCACCATCCATCAGGACTCGTGCAAAGTGGCATCCGTCAATTATTGGGTCTAATACCAGGGGAGCCCATCCTGCCCGTCGGATACTTGCTGAGTAATCACGATGGTCGAAAGTGATCGGTTGAGACGACCAGTGGCAGGGTTTCGCGGTGATAGGCCCTTGGGCATATTTATCTGGGAGGGCCGCTTTGCTTCCCTTGATCACGTGTAATACGCTGACTATTTTGACTTCTGATGGAAACTTCTTTTGTTCCCCAGTGTCTTGCTTGAGAGGCTCATCCTCAGCTTCGCTTGGTGTATCCTCCCCCTTGTGTACGGCGTTGAGCTTGCCGGACTGCTTGAAGACCCAACATTCTCTATGGGTATGATTAGCGGGTTTACCAGGGGTGCTATGGATCTGACATACTTGGTCCAGAATTTTGTTCAGGCTGGACAGTTCATCTCTAGCGCCTTTAAAGGGCGGCTTTTGCTGACCTAGCCGAGAGCTTCGGAATCCGGCGTGTACCGCCATACTCTTCGGGCTGTCTTCTTTATTCCGACGCTTATTATTTTTGCTGCGTCAAGATTTCCCGTTTTCATCTCTAACTTCGGATGTGATTGGGTCGGTGGTGCTGCATCTGGCTAGCCAGCTATCCTCACCCGCGCAAAAGCGGGTCATGAGGCTTGTTAATGCTGCCATTGTTCTCGGCTTTTCTTGGCCGAGGTGTCTGGCAAGCCATTCATCGCGGATGGTATGCTTAAAAGCTGCCAAGGCTTCGGTGTCCGGGCAGTCAACTACTTGGTTCTTCTTAATAAGAAACCTGTTCCAAAGCTTTCGGGCCGACTCTCCGGGCTGTTGAGTTATATGACTCAGATCGTCCGCATCCGGGGGTCGGACATAAGTCCCTTGAAAATTTTACCGAAAAGCGTCTTCGAGCTCTTCCCAGCTTCCAATGGAGTTTTCGGGGAGGCTTTTAAGCCAGTGACGAGCTGGCCCTTTGAGCTTGAGGGGTAAGTACTTGATGGCGTGGAGATCATCTCCTCGAGCCATATGGATATGGAGGATGTATTCCTCAATCCAGACCCCAGGGTCTGTTGTTCCGTCGTATGCTTCTATGTTTACGGGTTTGAATCCCTCTAGAAATTCATGGTCTAGCACCTCATCGGTGAAACATAGGGGGTGTGCAGCACCCCTGTATCTGGGTGTACTGCATTGTTCTAACGTTTGTTGTGTTACATCATATGCTGGGGCGCGCTTGCGTGGTCCATAGATGGATCTGGTTGCGCCGTCCTTTTGGTGCGAGCCCTTGCGTGGATCGCTTATTGGCTTGTGAGTGGAGTTGTTTGCCGCTCCATGTTGGCGCAAGGTCGTCTATCCGGCCAGGTGGCCGTTTTGATTTTTTGTTGTGGGGGATCTAGGGCCTCCTCATCGAATTCGGGTAGCAACTTCCGCTTCGGGTAGCTCTTGGTGGGGCGATTACCACCATACTTTGCTGCTGTGTTGCGTACTTCACTCCATCTGATTTGGAGTGTGTCCTGCGCAGCCTTGAGCCTTTGCTTCTTATTTTTCAGACTCCTCGCGGTGGCAACAAGCCTTTGACGGGCATTCTGCTGCTCCGGGTGCCTGTCCGGCGTTATGTCATCCGGACTATTATCTTTGACAGAATTGGTTTGTTCGGTTTGATTCTCCGTATTGCCGTGGTCCGGCAGTGGTTCGCACCGCTCCAACGCTGGGTCTGTATGATCGTTATTTCTGCCGAGGCGGGATTTGGGGCGGCGCTTATGCCGCCGCTTTGACTGCTTCTCGAGGGGACAAGCCTTCGTTGCGTCCTTCCGTTCCTCGTCGTCGTCTTCTTTTGGTGTGTCCACCATGTATACGTCATATGATGAGGTGGACGTCCAACGCCCTGTCGGCGGTGGTTCCTCTTTGCCTCCCGCATCGTCGTCCATACCGTCGATGTTTTCGGAGTCGAAGTCGAGCATGTCGGTTGAGACATCGACAATGGCTACCAGGTGGGTGGTGGGTGGGCCTCGAATTTCTTCGTCATCCGCATCCCAGTCCTGCCGGACATAGTTCGACCAGGATTCTCCTGACAAGGAGAGAGACCTTAATGAGTTCAGTATGTCGCCAAAGAGCGAGTGCTGAAAAATATCCGCGGAGGTAAACTCCATGATCGGCGCCCAATCAGATTCGATAGGAACGGGCGCAGGCGGTTCAGAGTCCATGGCCGGAGAAGGATCCGACAGTTTAACAACACGGCTCTTGTGCAAGGCAAGGTCGATGTTCGGCTCGATCACCGCTGAGGGTAAGGCCTCCGTGGCGGGGTCCATCCACCCGTCCGCGGAAGGCGCGACTGGCTCCGAATTGAGGGTCGGAGCGGCGGCTGGTGCGATCTCCTTAACACGGTCCGATGGGAGAGCTAAGTCATGCTCATCATGACCGCGTGGCGCACAAGGCAGAGGCACGAATCCGTCGAAGATCAAATCTCCACGGATATCAGCCGTGTAGTTTAAGCTTCCAAACCTGACCAGGTGGCCAGGGGCATAACTTTCCATCTGCTCCAGATGGCCAAGCGAATTGGCCCGCAGTGCAAAGCCGTCGAGCACAAAGATCTGTCCGGGGAGAAAAGTCTCACCCTGGACCGCATCGCTATCGATGATAGTAGGAGCCATCAAGCCTAACAGCGACGACACAGAGGAACTCTCAATGAAATCACCAATGTCGGTGTCACAACCGGCGGATCTTGGGTAGAGGGTCCCGAACTGTGCGTCTAGGTCGGATGGTAACAGGAGGCACAGGACACGATGTTTTACCCAGGTTTGAGCCCTCTCAATGGAGGCAAAACCCTACGTCCTTCTTGATTAATATTGATGATATGGGTAGTACAAGATTAGATCTACCACGAGATTGGAGAGGCTAAACCCTAGAAGCTAGCCTATGGTATGATTGTATGTTGTGGTTGTTGTCCTACGAACTAAAACCCTTCATTTTATATAGACACCGAAGAGGGTTAGGGTTACACAAGGTCGGTTACAAAGGAGGAGATATCCATATCCGCATTGCCTAGCCTGCCTTCCACGCCAAGTAGAGTCCTATCCGGACACGAGACGAAGTCTTCAATCTTGTATCTTCATAGTCTAACAGTCCGGCCAATGGAGATAGTCCGGCTGTCCGGAGACCCCCTAATCTAGGACTCCCTCAATGGGATTCTCATCAATATGGACGTGGGTAACCCAATCATGCTTGTTGGTATGACTTCTCGATTTTACGCAAGTCCCAAACGGCCACGAGGAGGACGCTTGATATTCGCCCTCTTTATAAATAGGCCAAGGCCTGTCCCTTTTTCCCTCTCGTGCTTAATCGAATCCTTCCCCCGCCTCGAGTTCCAACACCCAAGGCTCAGGTCAGGCACTTCGGACCTTCAACCATGTCCGGGTCCAACCTCCTAGGTTGGTGGATGCCTTCCTCTGTCACAGAGGAGGACATCAAGAAGCTGAGAGAGGCCAGGTATCTGACCGCCGAAATCTCGCACAGGCTGCCTGCCCGAGGGCAGGTCATCCCCACGCCCGAACCCAACGAGAGTGTTGTGTTCATCTCTCGCTTCCTCCGAGGGCTAGGCCTCGCTCTGGATCCCTTTGTTAGGGGGCTCATGTTCTATTATGGGCTGGATTTCCATGATCTAGCCCCAGATTCCCTCCTTCACATCTTGTCGTTCATCATCGTGTGTGAGGCCTTCCTTCGCATTACCCCACACTTCGGCCTGTGGCTCAAGACATTCAATGTGAAGCCTAAGATGATCGAGGGGCGTCACGCAGAATGTGGAGGTGCCGCAATAAGCAAAAGTGCTGACGTTCCATGGCTAGAGGGTTCCTTCCTAGAGGTGTCTGGCTTATGGCAACAGGAGTGGTTTTATATCACAGCTCCCCGAAGTGCCAAGTGGGTAGCCGCCCCTGCATTTCGCTCGGGCCCTCCACCACAACTGACGTCATGGATCAACAAGGGGCTGAACTGGGGGCCAATAAATGATGTGTCGATATTGCAGAGTCACATCCGAGATCTCCTAGAGAGAGATGTCAGCCTAGTCATGGTAATGCAAGTCATGCTAGCTCCTCGAGTCCAGCCTTGCAAATGTCAACACCTCCGTATGTGGGAATTCAACCCGGAAGGACCGCGAACTATTCAGCACTTCCTTGGCATGACGCTCGAAGAGATGTACAAATTGTTCTTCGGACCCCAAATAGAGTGTCCGGATACCACCAAGGATGCGGGTCTGAGCTGTAATCGCCCCAATACCCAAGTAAGCAATCCCATGGCCGAACACGCTGTCTTTCTATTTATCATAACATCATTATGAAAAGTTGCTCTTTGACCAGGACTGGATAACAAAGGCGAAGATGATTAGGTGTTCGCCCCCCCTTCCCGAAGGCTTGGCCAATCCAGTACTAGACAGAATGCTCGAGCCGGCATCTTATCAGGCGCCCTCAGAGGAAGATAAATGGGGGAATAAAGAGGCTGAAAGCGGGCCTCACTCACTGTTTGTCCAAACCGGGGGAGTTAGCGCCTCCATGAAGGAGGATAGCCAGGGAGAAGAATCTGAAATTCCCTCTCCCCAAGGAAGGAAGAGGACCACCTCGGAAGACCCAGAAACAAAGGTTTCCAAACGGGGAAGAAATCTCCGCCAGAGGGTCCTGCCTCGGAGGGTACTCTTGCCGCACAGTGTCCGCAAGGGGATCAGCCCTCTATTGAGCTGTAAGTAAACAAAAAGTAGTTAATATTAAAAACATCTTATATTACTTTTCAAGATAATAACCGAAGCATATATCTTGCAGTTCGGATCGTAGCCCTTCTCGACAGAGTTTGTCTTCGGGGGATCTTCTTCCGGAGATGATGGAGAGCGAAAAACCTCCCCCTGCCACCCCGCCTCATGAGGCGGGTGACCCTGAAGTGTCGTCGCGGAGGGTTTCTCCTGATCCGCCAAGGCCAGAGGGTAATCCTTTGGCCACCCAAAGTCCCCAGTATTCGGCTCCTAAAGAGAGCAACAGAAAGAGTCTAGAACCGTACAATGTGCGGTCAGACGCACTGAAGGATCTTCTGGAGAAAGCGGCCATCTTATAAGCGCATCATACACTAATGGGTACGGTGATTGAAAGGATTTCATCCACCAAAAGCGGGTTGCATGAAGCTTTTATGAGTCTACTGAAAGGCTTTGAGGTACGTGAAATAGTGTACGTTTTTGACAGTACCGCACCTGTTAGGTGTGCCCTATGCAGATAGTATCCCCTGAGACTCTGGTTGCCATCAAGAACGGCGGCAAACAGAGGATCATAGTCCCAGGTAATAATTAGACTGCCTTCATGTGCAGGTGGCTGAAGGTCCGGTGGCTAGCCGGACTGATGAGTTTGTCGAGCTAAAATGGCAACTTGATGCGGCAGATGCCGACATCGTGCTTGTCAACAAGCGGCTTGACGAGGCATAGGGTATGTGATTTCTCCGGTGATCAACACATAGTAAGAGGAGCATGATGCCAGTATCTTTAATATGTTGTGACTGCAGATGGAGCTGCCACTGTGGAGACCCTTCAGGCAGAACTTGCCCGAGCCAAGGAACAAGACAGAAATAGCGATGTGGCAGCTCTAAAGGCGGTCGAAGAGCCGAGGGCCGAACAGGCCGCGCATTGCCAAAGCAAGGAAAGAATAGCCAAGATGGCCGTTGAGTTGAAAGATGCCGCTGGCCGTTACCAGCTTCTTGAAAAAGAAAGCCGAGCGAAGGCGACGGACCTAGAGAAGGCCATGGTAGCAGCCAAGGAAGCCCGCTCCAAAATCAGAGCGACGAAGGAGGAGCTGCGTCAAGCTGGAGATATCGCGGCTGGGAAGCCCTTTTTTGTTGCGGACTAAGTTCAGAGATCCGAAGTATGCCCCTCTTGATCAACTATGGAGTTCTGCAGATGCATACATGGATTTGGAGGCAAGTGTTGCTGATGCGGTCGAGTACTTCAAGGATCAAAAAGGTCATGAAGTGGAAAAGTTGTTCTGGTCACAGTTCCATGCTCCAGTGCGTCCGCTGTTGTTGAATGAGCAAATGGCCGAGTGGGCCGAGCTCCATAGGTTGTCCGGACTTGCCATGAGGTCTGTTGTGGATCATCTGTGGCCAGAAGGGCCAAGGCCGAATAGTTATTTTAGTTTAGTAGAGCAATTCCTTGGTGTTGTGCCGCATATCGATGCTATGAAGAGGTCGGCATGCATAGAGGGTGCACGGATAGCACTTGCCTGTGTCAAGACATACTGGGCAGAGATGGAGGCCACCACTATTGCAACACAGGGTTCGGCCGTGGGCCGAGTAGCTGCCGAGCACTACTTTGAAGAAGTCCTTGAAGGCGCTCGTTCGATAGAGGCTCAGTGCTCAAAGAATATTATGTTCTAGTGACATGTATTCCCATTGTAAAAACATTGTTTTGTTGAATTATAAAGGTTATGTTTATACTTTTGCCTGAAAGTATTATGATGCCTCATGTGCGGCCGTTTATGTATATATGTATATAACCTGAAAGATTGCAGTCGTCGGCTTCAGCCCCCACGCATATAATGCGGGGGTGTTCACAGAAAACGCGTATTCACACTTGATCCAACGTCTTGGTCCATGAAGGAGGTGTTAGCGCAGCGAACGAGGCCATCAGACTATATTGCTTTAACACTTTCACTTAGCCATAGGAGTTAGACGGCGGGACTACTATATAGCCCCTGGTACTTCCGCGCTCGTCTGAATACGGGGCGCGTACGTACATGACCGGGAAATGTCCCTTCGTTAATGCGGAGGAATCCCGAAGATTCCGCTAAGTCATCGAGTGGTTGACCAGTCTCGCGCTTTATCATGACAGTCAGTTTTCAGCTTTCTCTACCGAGGTGCTCATCCGGATGAACCAGAGCACAATCGCAGTAGTTCTTCTGGTGCTGCCTTAGCCGATAGAGCGGAACGTAAGGTAGCAAAACACGGGAGCCGGGCAAACCCAACATTTGACCAAAGACATGATTCAGAGTTGATGCATATAAGGCTAAACTCATGACACTGAACACTCCCTAAGGTATTCGGTCTTTATAACATATGCCGGGCTGAACAAGGCCCATAATAATAAACCCCGAGTGTCCAGGTCTGTGCAATATCCTGACATGGCCACATGCCAATAACGTCAGTATCCTTCTCGGTTGTATTGAGTATCCGGGGGATGTGAACAACAAGAGACAGTAAAAAAGGTTTATGCAGGGTCTTAATCTGAAAAGAAACCTTTGAGCGGGTCCCTGCTGCACGTCTGCGCCTGTGTCTCCGTTGTGCCGTGTCCTGGACGGGTGTAGCACGATTGTCATCTGTAAAAGAGAAGAACTTAGGTGAAAGTTTCCGTGCTATAAAATTGGTTATTATCAATAAACCATTAAAATTCAAGTAAGTCAAGTTGAGCCGAACTAGCCCTGATTACATGCGGGAAGCCCCTGGTACCATCTATGAGGGTTCAATCATCAAACCAATCTCATGTATATGTAGTGATGCGCCGGACTCGTCTAACCGTGTCCGTGGTCTTGACGACCTGTCATTTTTTCTGGTTGGTGAGGCCGTCTAGTGCTCGACTGTTAAAGCCGCCGCACATTCTTCCGCGCGTAGAGAACGCGCATTATTTCCACTAACTGTGATGGTGCCACGTGGACCGGGCATCTTAAGCTTGAGAGAAGCGTAATGCGGTACTGCATAAAAACAAGCGAAAGCCGCTCTTCCGAGTAGTGCTTGATAGCCACTTCGGAACGGAGCGATGTAGAAAGTTAACTTTTCGCTTTGGAAGTTGTCGGGAGAATCGAATACAACCTCTAGTAATAGAGAGCCCGTACAGCGGGCCTAGTATTACTCCCTTGAAGGTAGTATTACTGTGGCTTATTTTTGTCGGGTCTATCCCCATTTTGCGGACTCTGTCCTGATATATCAGGTTTAGACCATGACCGCCGTCCATAAGGACTCGTGTGAGATGGTATCCGTTTATTATTGGGTCTAACACCAAGGCAGCCAATCCTTCATGCCGGATGCTTGTTGCGTGATCCCCGCGATCAAAAGTGATCGGGCGGGCCAACCAGGGGTTGAACTTAGGGGTGACGGCCTCTATGGCGCGTGTGTCTCGGAGTGCATGTTTGCTTCTCCTCTTCGTCACATGGATCATGTTTACTATTTTAAACTCTGGTGGGAATTTTTTCTGTCCTCCAGTGCTTTGCTGGCGAGGTTCGTCCTCGTCTTCGCTTGGTGTCTCCCCCCTTGTGTTTGGCGTTTAGCTTGCCAGCCTGCTTGAAGACCCAGCATTCTCTGTGGGTGTGATTTGCAGGTTTATTGGGCGTGCCATGAATCTGACATAGTTTGTTGAGAATCTTGTTTAGGCTAGACGGTCCATCTCTGCTGCCTTTGAAAGGCTTTTTCCGCTGACCTGGTCGAGAGCCCCTGAATCTGGCGTTGACCACCGTATTATCTGGGTTGTCTTCTTTATTTCTACGCTTGTTCTTACCGCATCGTGGTTTTCCATTGCCATCCCTGACTTCGGATGTGCTTGGGTCGCTGGTGCTACCGCGGGCTAACCATCTATCTTCGCCCGCGCAAAAGTGGGTCATGAGGCTTGTTAGGGCTGCCATTGTTCTCGGTTTTTCTTGGCCGAGGTGTCTGGTGAGCCATTCATTTCGGACGCTGTGTTTGAAAGCTGCTAAGGCTTCGACGTCCGGACAGTCGATGATTTGTTTCTTCTTAGGGAGAAACCTGTTCCAAAGTTTTCGGGCTGACTCTCCGGGCTGTTGAATTATATGACTTAAATCGTTTTCATCCGGAGGTCGGACATAGGTCCCTTGAAAATTATCCCGAAAAGCGTCCTCGAGCTCCTCCCAACTTCCAATTGAGTTTTCGGGGAGGCTTTTCAGCCAGTGCCGAGCTGGTCCTTTAAGCTTGAGGGGCAAGTACTTGATGGCATAGAGATCATCTCCGCGAGCCATATGGATATGGAGAATGAAGTCCTCAATCCAGACCCCAGGGTCTGTGGTCCCGTCTTACGCCTCTATGTTCACTCGTTTGAATTCTTCGGGGAATCGTGGTCCAGCGCCTCATCGGTGAAACATAGGTGGTGTGCGGCACCCCTGTATTTGGATGTATCATGGCGTTTAGACGGTTGTAGTATTTGGTTTTGATTTTGTGCCGGAGCACGCCTCCTAGATCCATAGATGGATCTGGTCATACTGGATTTTTGGTGCAAGTCCTCAAGTAGATCGTGTATTGACTTATGTGCGACCTCGTTAGCCACTCTATCGCGGTCACAAGGTGGTTGATCCGGCCGGTTGGCCATTTTATTTTTCGGCTATATGGGGTCTAAGGCCTTATCGTCGAATTCGGGTAATAGCTTGCGCTTTGGATAGCTCTTTGTGTGGTAACCTCCACCATACTTTTCTTTGTTGTCGAGCACTTTGTTCCACCTGTTGTTGAGCGTATTGTGTTCGGCCTTAAGCCTTTGCTTCTGCTTCTTCAGACTCCTCGCTGTGGCAATAAGACTTCTGCGGAGGTTCTCTTGCTCCAAGTGCGTTTCCGTGATGATGTGTGCATCTTCGTCCGGACTATTTTCCTCCCCAGAGGAGGTTTGATGAGATTTATCCTCGGCGTCGCCGTGTTCGGGCATCGAATCCGCACTATGTTCACCGTTTGTAGCTTCATCGTGCTCTACCGCCGGGGCAATGTGGTCGTTGTTTCCTCTTGAGTTGAATGGAGTGTTATTTTCTCTTGCGCTGTTGTTGCTGTTTTTGCCGAGGCGGGATTTGGAGCGGCGCCTACGTCGACACTTTCTTTGCTTCTTGGAGGGGTCATCCTCCGCTGTCTCCTTCCGTTTCTCGTCATCATTTTCTTTGGGTGTATCCACCATGTATATGTCATGTGATGAAGAGGTTGTCCAGTGTCCTATGGGAACTAGTTCCTGTTCCTCTCCTGCATCGTCGTCCATGTCGTCGATGTTTGCGGAGTCGAAATCGAGCATGTCGGTTAAATCTTCGACAGAGGCTACTAAGTGGGTGGTGGGTGGGCAGCGAATTTCTTTGTCGTCTGCATCCCATTCTAGCCGGATATAGTTCGGACAAGGATCTCCTGATAAGGAGAGAGACCTTAATGAATTTAGTATGTCGCCGAAAGGTGAGTGTTGAAAGATATCCGCGGAGGTGAAATCCATGATCGGCGCCCAATCGGATTCGATAGGCACGGATGCAGGCTGCTCGGAGTTCGTGGCCGGAGACGAATCCAGTGGTTCGGCAACACGGCTCTCGTAAGGGTTGAAGTCAGTATCCGGCTCTATCGCCACTGAGAGTGCGGCCTCCATGGCGGGGTCTACCCCTCTGTCCTTGGATGGTGCAATTTGCTCCAGATTGAAGGCCGGAGTAGTTGTAGGTGTGATCTCTCGAACACTGTCCGACGGTAGAGTTAAATCATGCTCGTCGTGATCGTGCAGCACACCTGACATGGGCTCGAATCTGTCGAAGATAAAATCTCCGCGGATGTCGGCAGTGTAGTTTAGGTTTCCGAACCTGACCTGATGGCCAGGGGCGTAGCTCTCGATCTGCTCCAGATGGCGAAGCGAGTTGGCCCGCAGTGTGAAGCCGCTGAATATGAAGATCAGTCCGGGGAGGAAAACCTCACCCTGGACCGCATCGTTACCGATATTCAAAGGAGCCATCAAGCCTTATGGTGACGGCACAGTGGAACTCTCAATGAAAGCACCAATGTCGGTGTCAAAACCGGCAAATCTCAGGTAGGGGGTCCCGAACTGTGCGTCTAAGGCGGATGGTAATAGGAGGCAGGGGACATGATGTTTACCCAGGTCCGGGCCCTCTTGATGGAGGTATACCCTACGTCCTACTTGATTGATCTTGATGATATGAGTATTACAAGAGTTGATCTACCACGAGATCGTAGAGGCTAAACCCTAGAAGCTAGCCTATGGTATGATTGTATGTTGTCCTACGGACTAAACCCTACGGTTTATATAGACACCAGAGGGGGCTAGGTTTACACAAAGTCGGTTACAAGGGAGGAGAACTACATATCCGTATTGCCAAGCTTGCCTTCCATGCCAAGGAAAGTCCCATCCGGACACGGGACGAAGTCTTCAATCATGTATCTTCATAGTCCAACAGTCCGGCCAAAGGATATAGTTCGGCTGTCCGGAGACCCCCTAATCCAGGACTCCCTCACCGGGGCTGACGACCCTCCGGCAATGGGGAGAAGGTGTGTCCTGCGGTGGGCCAGCTCTGGTGAGCCCTTCCGCCCGGCAGGACAGTGCAGCGGCAGGAGGCCCAGGAGGAGTCTATGTGCCTGACGAGGGCCATGGCAGCAAGGAAGGTGCTGAGGGCCACGGTGGCGAAGAAGAAAGCGACTGCCTCTTCTTCGTCCAAGCGTCGCCGGACTCCATCCACTTCCCCTCCTCCTACAGACATCGACACGGAGGTCATATTCGATCTTGGGTCTCTCAGCCCAAGGAGGAAGAGGAAGGCATCGGAAGAGGAGGTGGAGGATGAGTAAGCATCCTGCCTTTCATCATCTCTGTTCCTTCTGACTACGCCGATTTCCTTGACTTGTTTTTACTCTTGCAGGGACATGGAGACGCTGGCCTAGAGGGTGGCGAAGAGGGCCAGGGCCTCGATGGGCGGCCAGCCCTCGGCGGGCACCTTGAGTACGCCGCTGGTGGTGGAGAGCAGCCCAGATAGCATCCCCCGACGCAGCCCCCAGCGTGAGCTCAACACTCGCTCCCTATCAACTTGTGTTGGGGTACGATCCCTTGGCGCTGACCTTGCCATGGTTGCAGGAGGAGGACGGCAGCAGGAGGAGCCACTAAGGGCCACCCCAACACGCCGCCCCATCGACCACGCCGCCCCGAGGGGCGTCCCCTGCATGGGCGCCAAGCACCGAGCCCATGCGCACGAAGGAGGAGGACACAAACCCAAGCACCGGTGGCTCCGTCCCGGCACCAAATATCGGCGAGGAGGAGGCCACTTCTTCCCATCCCGGCATGGGTAAGTTAATTGCGCTCTGTCCCTGTTCTTGCTTTCTCTTTTCAAACCTTGGTCTTGGCTTTGCCTCATTCCCCTCCTTGGTATCCAGACCCTTCCCCGGTGGACCGGGAGGACATCGACACCGTCATTGAGGAGGTCGCTAGGGACACCGAGGCCGAGGCCGCCAAGGGTGCTAATGAGGATGCCGCCAAGGGGGCTGCTGAGGATGCCACCAAGGGGCCTGCCGGGGAGGCCGGCAAGGCCGCTGCTAAGGAGGGGGTGGTTGACGATCAACCTTCCTCCTCCGCTGCCTCTGGCTCGCGCAAGTACCTCAGGGTCAGCGACGACCTATGCGTCCATCTCCTAGGGACGGCGAGCACCAGGGCGCCCACCGAAGGGGAGGTTTTTGATGACGAGGTGCTCGCCGCCACCGGGCTTGAGGTTGTCGACGAGCCGAGCGCTGGTGGTGGTGGTTCCCAGGAAGAGCGGCTCCTTCAGGCCATGAGTGCCAACTTCCAGAAGCTCCACGCGCTTCACTGCACCAGCCTGGACAAGGCCAAGTCCAGGATGGTGGCGGTGGACAAGGTGGAGGCGGATCTCGAGGAGCGCATCACCGAGACTGAGGCTTGCTTCCACCAGGCCTGTGAGGAACTGAAGTCCGGCCAAGATCTGCTGGTCGAGCGGAAGCAGGAGCTTGTCCTGAAGCAAGCTGACATCGAGAAGGCCCAGGAGACGGCGAAAGCACATGCCACCAAGGACGAGGCCGCGTGGCTCCAGCATCAGGACATGCTGAACTCCTAGGAGGAGGACCTTGCCGCTCGCGAGGAGAAGCTCGCCGCGACACTCCGCGGCAAGGATGAGGAGGTCGAGCAGCTTATCATGCAGCGGACCCGGGAGACGGAGCAGAGGCACGAGGAGGCACTTAATGCTCGGGCCAAGGTCTTGGCCGGCAAGGTGAACAAGCTAGAGGTGGGGCGGGACGGGCTGAAGGAGGAGGTCCTGGAGCTGACGGAGGAGAGGGACACGGCCAAAGGTGCCTTGGCTAACGCGCAGGCCACAGTCCTCAGCAAGGTCGAGCTGTTCTCCGAGGCCAATGACTCCATCAAGGATCTGAAGCTGAAGCTGGGGGGCCTCGAGGGGACGCTTTCGGAGGTCAGGGCCCGGGAGGAGACACTGACCAACAATCAGGAGGCCGAGAGGTAGCTGCGGAGGAATCATGCCGCCAACCACGCGGATTTTGTGAAGGGCGAAAATCTCTGGATCAGCCGCCACGCTGACATCGCTGGCAGGATCACCATGTACCTGGCTACCATGGGGATGCCGAACGTGAGGTACGTCCCAGAGCCAAACGTGAGTCCCAACGCCAGACTGACCCTATTCTTCGAGGGCGTTCTTGGAGCTCTGGAGCAGTTCCGCTCCAACGGAGCGACCACCCTGGCCAATGAGGCTCGGAAGCTTTGCCGGGGTGTCCTGACCAATGTACTCACCAAGGCGGCATACTGGAACCCCAACCTTGACTTCGACGCGCTGGAGGGTGTGGACCTCGCGGCGCTCGAAGATTGTATCGAGCCCGTCATCAGTCGCGTCGATGGAGTACAGAGCATAGAGGGCCAACGCCAGGACTAGGCACCTCGTTTCTCATCACTGCTGCAGGTTCATGACCAAGACAATTTTTATCTTTAGTTAGAACCGCAACAAATATTAATGTAATATAACTCTGCAGTACCTTGAAATGATGCATGTTATTTCCCTGTTCGATCGTTCTTTGTATGTACACCCTATGCTTACTGGATAGGCTTGCCGGCACGCGAATCCAAGCTGCGGCATTTTGAGGACGGATCCTCGCAACCGGCCGGGTGTGCCCGCGGCCAGGTAAATCACCTTGCCATTCTCAGCACGACCGCTTGAACTGTTGAGCGGACTCGAAACAGAACAAGGGCGCTGCCAATAGCGGGAAGGCCACCCTACCGTTCTCAACGCGGCTGCTTGAACTGTTGAGCAGACTCGAAACAGAACAAGGGCGTTTCCAATTGAGGAATGCCCCCATTGCGTGCAAGTTTCTCATACCAAGAGCAGGATCTTCGAGGAAAACAACCTTATACATAAAAGAATTACTCAAAGTTTCGAATGACTTAGCTTTTCTGTCGCCGCACGAGCGTTTACTACATCCGCAAATGATTCCACTCGTTCGGTCGTCTTCTTCCTTGGGGCGACGCCCACGACAAAGCCGCCACACTAACTAGACCAGATTTCCACGACTGCACCCCCTACCTGGCGCGCCAGAGATGTCGGTGGGAACGACACCTATGGGATCACTGGGACCCCTTCTACAGTTGGCAGGCGCGGAGTTGTGCAAAGAGCGGGTCTAGTAGCCAGTGCAAGGATCGTTTACCTAGGTTTGGGCCGCAAGGATGCGTAATGCCATAGTCCCGCTTTTGGTGTATATTTGAGTGTTCTTGAGCTTCTGAACTAGCTACGGTGCGTGCATAGTCCAAAAGGTCAGAATCCTTCTCTAGTATGCCTCGTGCCTCCTTTTATAGTCAAAAAGGGGTCGCCACGGTGGCACACAGGAGGTTGAAAGGTAAACAGTGTACAAGCTTATCTCCTGTCATTAAGGGACAAGGCACATTAAATGTGCTCCTTAGGTGTCCTGTTGCTTTATTGGGGACGGTAACGAGGCCCATCCCATCCGTCGCCGTTCCGCCTTGCTCCGATGCGTGTCCGGACCAACGAGGCATGCAGCCCCACGTAAGCTAGCAGGCTGCTGAGATGGCGTGGTGGTAGGGTCTTCATGAAGATCTACATGCCACAACGTAGGTGCTTGCTGAGTTGGCCTGGAGGTCGTCTGTCGCCATGCAGGTGCCTGCCCAGCTGGTTGGGCTGGTACCTGCATGGGAACGTCGGTGGGGCCTTGGCAGACATGGGCCTGGCTGTGGCCCCGCAGATGTCCTCGGCAAGGGTCTTGCCAGGGACCTGGCAAGGGTCTTGCCATGGCATCGCGGTCGTCCCTGGCAAGGATCTTGCTGGGGGTCTCGTGGATTTCCTCGGCACAGATCTTGCCGAGGATCGTCGTCTTCTGGTCCTCATCCGATCTTGCGTGCTTATGATCTTCACAAAGATCTGCATGCCACCATGGAGGTGCCTCCCGAGCCTTGGTTCCAATGTGGTTGATGGTGTTGGAACCCTTGGGCTCAAGGGTGGCGCACTCTGTTGGCATTGGGCAAGTTGCCCCAACATGGCTCTTGCCGGGGCTGCGGAGGCCGCCCCGGCAAGGGCCTTGCCGGGGGAGTCCACCTCGCCCTCTTCTCTTTGTGTCTCTGATCTTGGCGTTGTTCTGGTTGCCTTGTGCTTTTGCTCCCTCTGCCCTGCTAGGTATGGCCGTAGGCGCGGCTCTTACTGTTCGCGCACAAGTGAAGGGGTACAAAAGAGATCCCCTACTTTTGTGCACCAACACAGGGCCTCGGCGGAGCAGGGCCTCGTCGACGCCAGCGGAGCGGGGACTCGTTGGACCTGGCATTGTCCTCTGCCTCATCCTCGGTCCTGCCAAACAGCGCCTTGCCCGCTTCATCACCCTCTTTTTAGGCATCCGCAACCTCTATCACCCACATGCGGTACCGCCAGTGCTCGAGGCGGCCCTCTCCGGGCGGAGCGGTATGAGTTGAGCAGTGCCTCCTGCTCTGCCCGCTCCACGGTGATCTGCTCCTCCGCCTATAGGTGCTCCTGGAGGAGATGGTGGTTGTAGGTGGCGTCGTCCTGTGCCTCCCGGAACTGCTCATGATGCTTATGCCTCACCGTGTCCATGTATTGGGCACATGCCTCGCCGATGGTCATGGTGCAATGCATCGGCAAGGATGGCGTGGAGGAGGGGGTTGGCGCCGGATCGTCGACTACCATGTTCTCCATTGGGACATCGTTGTCCTCTGGCTGCCTGCCGGCTAGCCAGTCGGCAGCAATGTCTGCCATCTCCGTGTCCATCGTCCGCCCATCTCCAAGAGCGCTCGAGCGCGAGAAAGCCATGGTGGGCAGTAGTGGCGTGGACAGGAGAAAGGGAACGGAGGGGGATGACTGCGACTATGGCCCATGCAACAGTTTATATAGCAATGGTGGGCGGCGGAGGGATGGACCTGTGGTGCCGGGGTAGCTGCCTCGGCAACCACGTATCATTAATGTGGGTGGCAAACAGATGGACGGACGACACTTGTGTCGTTTGAAGGCGGAGCAATCGCCTACACCGGGAAGCGGGGCGGGCGGCGCTGACCGTTTCGGGCGGAAAGCACGCGCGGGCGAGGGAGGCGGTCTAGGTGGGCTAGGGCAGTCGGACTCGTGCTTGGCAGCGGGTCGGTCCAGCAGCCGGACATGCTAGCTCGCCAGCGACCTCGCCGAGCTGAGCGACGACAATTAGACGATGGATGTAGCTTCCGACCAGGAGCCGGCACCACTGTCCAAGCCGGTTCATGCCATGTTCACCATAGAGCAGGTGCGGTGCACTTCGACACCCTAATGGCGGAAGAGCTACCAGCACAGGAGGACCTATGCTGCAACCTCCGTCTCCTCAATGAGCACCGGTAAAGAAATGAACGACAATGCCGTCACAGACATGTGGCCCTATGATCTTGGCTTCCCGAATGAGTAGCGAGGGCCCGCGAGGCCCTATCCGTCGTCCTTCCAGTTGTTGGGCTCGCCGTGGCGCCGCCGTCTCCTGTTGTCAACATGGTCAACAGACATGAGGAATGAGGACATGCCTTTACTTTGAGAGGATGACAGTAGGGACCCACCAAGGCCATAGCTGCACGTACGCAAGTGCCTCCTTATTATATACAACTATAATTTTTTTGCTTCCTCCTAGTTTCCTGACATCACGGTCCCACACCATTGTCATCCTATGTAGTCAATAAATGAGAGAAGTGCACAAGGAGCGGCCGACAGTTGGGACCAAGTAGCTCGAGAAGTATTTGTGTTTTTGAGGTGTGAGCACTGCAGAGTTTTTCTTGAGCGATGTTTTTGTTGGGTCAATGTTGCAGGAGGATGGGGGTATTGATGAAGAGGTGAACCATCGAATCAAAGCCGGATGGATGAAGTGGCGCCAAGCTTCTGGCATTCTCTGTGACAAGAGAGTGCCACAAAAGCTAAAAGGCAAGTTCTACAGGACGGCGGTTCGACCCGCAATGTTGTATGGCGCGGAGTGTTGGCCGACTAAAAGGCGACATGTTCAACAGTTAGGTGTGGTGGAGATGCGTATGTTGAGATGGATGTGTGGCCACACGAGGAAGGATCGAGTCCAGAATGATGATATACGAGATAGAGTTGGGGTAGCACCAATTGAGGAGAAGCTTGTCCAACATCGTTTGAGATGGTTTGGGCATATTCAGCGCAGGCCTCCAGAAGCTCCAGTGCATAGCGGACGGCTAAAGTGTGCGGAGAATGTCAAGAGAGGGCGGGGTCGACCGATTTTGACATGGGAGGAGTCCGTTAAGAGAGACCTGAAGGATTGGAGTATCGACAAAGAGCTAGCTATGGACAGGGGTGCGTGGAAGCTTGCTATCCATGTGCCAGAGCCATGAGTTGGTTGCGAGATCTTATGGGTTTCACCTCTAGCCTACCCCAACTTGTTTGGGACTAAAGGGTTTGTTGTTGTTGTTGTTGTTGATGTTTTTGTTGTTGTTCAGAGGAGAGCAGGGTATTAACTAGGTGGGCTGTGGCCCATCTAGCCCAAGCCAGATATCCAGCCCAGATATTAATTTTTTCAAGCTAAAAATGGCTACCCCAGCTATAATTTTTCTTGAGGAATATCCAGGCAAGGTCAACTTGTTATTCTCCGCCCCGCTGGGCTACAAATCTTTCCTAGGAGGGATGCATTAGGCTTAACAAAGAAAATGGGCTTTAAGAAATTATAAATGAGATGTAATTATAAAAACAGGGCAGTGACTATAAAAAATGCACCAAACACGTAATTAGTTTATAAAATATTATTTTTGGATTTTGAAAATTTAATTGTTGTGCGCGCAATATTTCGTTGGATTTTTACGTAATATATATTTATATTGAAATTGTATTTAATCTAACTAGAAATTTCGGGATAAAAATATTTTGGATCGCATCAAAATGTGGGAAATTTTTATTGAATTCTGTTTTGAGCGGTTGGTTGAAATTATTAATCATTGTCCTAGCTAGAAAATGGGTTGTACTTTTAACAAACTGTAAATGGGCTGTAGTAAATTCCATTAGAATTCAAAAATGGGTTGTACATTCTTAAAAATCGCAAATGGGCTATAAGTTCTCTGCCACACACTTGTGGGCCTACTAAGTTGACGCGTCCCCTAAACAAAAGTATGTTGACGTGTATGCATGGCTTTGTCAGCTTATAGTCAACACACAGTTCTAGCAGCAGTGGCTATTGGATGTCCATCCAACGGATGTCGTGCTTCTTCTTCAATATCGAATATTCTAGCTTATGCCGCCCAAAAAATGTTTCCTCCCCCTGACATCTGCGGCGCACCGTTTCGGAGGCTGACCCAGGGGCCTACTAAGTTGACGCGTACCCAGGGGTTTGTCAGCTTAGTCAATATAAACGATTCTAGCTGTAGTGACCGTACGATGTCCATCCAATGGCCGTCGTGCCTCTTCAACCTCTGGTCTTCTTGCTCCAGCCGCCCAAACCAGCATCGGTCATGCCGCCTGCTCCTGCCTCCCATGTCCGGCTGTGCTACCACCGCAGGCCATGACATCCCTCTATACTCACCCACACCTCCTGTTATTCTCCAGCGATGGCAGCCTCACACCACAGCCGAAGCGGTCAACCCACGTACTCCCCTCCGCATGGGCATCCACTGCCGCGTATTCCCCGACTCCGCATCATTCCCTTCCTAGGCCTCGTTGTCGTCCACCGCCTTGGTGCTCTCGGCGCGGCATGGTCAACGAAAGACAGCCATCGGAAGAGGACTTTAGGCGGTGAGGCTGACAGCTGGACCCACCAGCTACATCTTTGAACACAAGGAAGTGCCTCCTTATTACTCACAAAATAAAAATGATTCCTCTCCCTGAAAGCTAGGACCGAGCACCTATATCTTCTCACGTAAGGAAGTGCGTCCTAATGCTCCCTGACCGCTAGGACCCACCCAGTGAAAGCGTACGTAGCGTTGTCTGCCTGGTCACGAACGTGTACATACATACTGGTCGATCGGTCTCTCTACAAGTATGAACTGTGGCCGAGTAATTAGTAGCACATGTCATAGTAGAGCCTCCCACGTGGCAGTTCAGGTTGTCCCGTCTAAACCGTCTAAACCGGGTACACGTACATACATCCACATGCCAAAAAATACAGCCACATACGTACATACGGATGGGGTCTCAAATGCCTACTCGCGCATACGTATGGCCAGGGCTCGTGTACATGGCTGGGTCGAAACGGAGAAACTGCATCATCGTGTTCATCGGGAGGCAATGGAGTGCGTCGTGCTCATCGAGAGGCAACGGAATATGTCGTGCTCATCGGGAGCCAACCGGCTTGGACAGAATAGCCGATCGAAACGTGGCCTGGCATACCACGGAACATAGGAAACGACCTTGTGTTCGACCAGGCCACGGTCGAAAAGGGGTCCTATTCATTGGGAGGGGTCTGGCGTACCGCAAAACAGAGGAAACAGACTTCTCTTGGACCTCCTACGGTCGAAATGGGGTCCTGTTGATCGGGAGGGTATGGCGTACCACAAAATGGAGGAAACAGACTTGTGTTGGAGCGCTATGGTCAAAACGGGGGTCCTGTTCATCGGGAAGGGTGTGGCGTATCACAAAACGGGACTCCACGGATACTGTTCATCTCCACCGTCAACCTCCTACAACTTCCACGGGCTACTGTTCATCCATCGTCGAGCTCCTCCAGCCTCCACCTGCGACTGTTCCTCTAGGGGCTCCTGTTCATCTAGCCTTCACCACTCCTCCACCGGCTACTGTTCAACCAGCCTTCTCCACGGGGTCCTGTTCAACCACCCCTCGATGAGCTAGTGTTCAACCACCCCTCCACGGGGTCCTGTTCATCCGCCCCCAACTGGCTTGATCAGGGTCATGTTCATCCAGCGGCAACGACCTCTACTACCACGGGGTCCTGTTCATCCAACCCCCCACCAGGAACTATTCATCCAAAGCCCCAACAACGCTCATTGTTCATCAAGAGGCAGCAAGTTCAATCAGCTTTAGTTAGCAGTAGTAGCGAAGGAATCGCTCGATCGGGTTCAGTTAACAGCCATCGATCGATCACTCGGGTTCAGTAAAGCGTACCCTGCAGTGCAATCGCTCGGGTTCAGTTAGAGGCCAATGCCTCACACCCACGCGCGTACGTGTACGAGAGAAACGCGCATCGCTCGGCCCCCGACCACCCACCTTAACTGGGAACTCCCCAATATTTTCCACGCCCTCGCTTCTACCACAGTTTTTTCCGTCATGGACGACCCAAAGAATGTCATGCAGCTGCGTCTCCGGCCCGCCCAGGACGAAAAGCCCATTTTCTGTCATGATTTTTTGTCATAGAAGTAGGAGCCCACCACATCTATGATGATACTGATACGTCTCCAACATATCTACTTTTTCTAATGCCTTTCCTCTTGTTTTGGACTCTAATTTGCATGATTTGAATGAAACTAACCCCGGACTGACACTGTTTTCAGCAAAACTACAATGGTATTGTTTTTGTGCAGAAATAAAAGTTCTCAGTATGGAACGAAACTTTGTGAGGATTTTTTATATCAATAATAAGAATTTCTGGAGCCAAGACCCACCAGAGAGGAGCCCCTGGGTGGGCACAACCCACCAGGGCACGCCCCCTCTCCTGGCGCACCCAAGTGGGTTGTACCAACCTGGTGGCCCTGCTGACGACCCCCTGATACTACAAAATCAAATATTTGCAGAAAAAATCAAGGAGAAAGAATTATCATGATCCACGAGACGGAGCCGCCGCCAATCCCTGTTCTTCCTCTTGAGGGGAGATCTGGAGTCCTTTGGGGCTCCGGAGAGGGGGATCTTCGTTCTTCGTCATCACCAACCCTTCTCCATCGCCAATTCCATGATGCTCCCCACCTGGAGTGAGTAATTCCTTCGTAGGCTTGCTGGTCAATGAGAAGTTGGATGAGATTCATCATGTAATCGAGTTAGTTTTGTTAGGGCTTGATCCCTAGTATCCACCATGTTCTTAGATTGATGTTGCTATGACTTTGCTATGCTTAATGCTTGTCACTTTGGGCCCGGGTGCCATGATTTCAGATCTGAACCGTTTATGAATTCATCATTATATCCATGTTTTAGATCCGATCTTGCAAGTTATAGTCACCTACTACGGTTATGATCCGACAACCCCAGAGTGACAACAACCGGGCCCACTCTCGGTGATGATCGTAGTTTGAGGAGTTCATGTATTCACTATGTGTTAATGCTTTGTTCCGGTTCTCTATTAGAAGGAGGCCCTAATATCCCTTAGTTTCCAATATGGACCCCGCTGCCACGGGAGGGTAGGGCAAATGATGTCATCCAAGTTCTTTTAATAAATCATGTATGACTATTACCGGAATACATGCCTACATTATATCGATTAACTGGAGCTAGTGCCATATCGCCCTAGGTTATAACTATCTCATGATGAATATCGTCCAACAAGTCATTGATCCAATGCCTACGAATTTATCCTTATTGACCTTGCTGCGTTACTATTGCTATCATCACTATTACACTTGCTACAAACTACTGCTATCACTGTTACTGTTACCGTTGCTGCTGTCACTATTATCAAAACTATCAAACTACTTTGCTACCGATCACTTTGCTACAGATAATTAATCTCTAGTTGTGGTTGAATTGACAACTCGGCTGCTAATACCTACAAATATTCTTTGGCTCCCCTTGTGTCGAATCTATAAATTTGGGTTGAATACTCTACCCTCAAAAACTGTTGCGATCCCCTATACTTGTGGGTTATTAGATACCAGGTTTTGTCACAATTATCATCATAGAAGTGTCATAAGCATGACAGAAAACAATTTCGTTCGACCCAAAATGTCACGGATGTGTCCTTTTTTTGTAGTGTAACCTTGGGTTCTGTCGATGATGACTTCATGTAGATAGTGAAGATGTGGATGCCCAATGTTGATGTAGTCCATCAAAAGTTGGGAGCAATCCTTTGGAGTTTTGCACTTTCAATACGTACATGGGTTAGTTCCACAAGGAACATACAAGGATATCCGTAGACATAGAGTGAATTGAATATATGATGATGTCCATGAAAGCATTGGGTTACATTGCCCCTTGTCTCACCAACAAGAGGGCTTGTGACTCCATGAACTAGTGCAAGATATGAATGTTGATGGCACAAGTCCTTGCCAAAATGAATATGAGTGAGGTATGTTGGCGGAGTCACCCTCAAGAACACTCTAGTTATTCTTGTTTGGGACCCACATCAACTTGATGGGAATCCTTGGAGTTGTAGTCGAACCTGATGAAGTAGAGCTTGACGTAGCATTGGGAATACACTTGACCATGACCTTAGGAGCTTCTTCAAATGAGTCAATTTCTTATTGAAGCTTGTCATTACCCTTTAGCTTGTGGTCTTGTGGTGGAAGACCATCTGGAGCTTGTGTTTCCTCAAAAGAAGTGGGGTCATACTTCTCTTGTTGAGGAACAAACTTCGTCTTGGGGTATTCATCTTCTTTCCATTCAACTCCATTGGCATTGAACTTTCGTTCAAAACCAAACCTTGATTCTTCCAATGTCTTCCTTGCTTGCATACAATTTCCCCAAATTGCTTACTCCGAACAAGACTCTTGTAAGCACCTTTCTATATAATTCCCTTCAATAAGCTATTTTCTTGCTCAAGTGTAACTTGGCTAAGAGAATGATTAGTGGAATCAAGAGAATTACTAGAAGCAACAATATTGGATTTAGCATGGTTATTGTTACTACTAGAAGAAGAATTTTTCTTACTCTTGTTGCTAGATTTTACTTGTGGCATATAAGTAGACAAGAGGAGACGTTTGGCAATGTAAGAAGAACTCTTCTTTCGAAGATCATCATTGATTGCTTTTAGGAACTCATGCTCTTGCTCTAAATTTAGCTTCTCGAAGTGTAGCTTCTCACGAGTTCTTAGGAGCTCTCTATGATCCTCTTGAGTTGTTTCAAGAGCTAACTTAAGAGTGTTTAATTCTTTAGTTAGACGCTCAATCTCCTTCTTATCATTGTAATTCATTTCATCTTGATTAGCATGATTACTAGCAAGTTCATTATAGTTTCATCACTGGTTATATCAACAAGTAAATCATTATCACCTTGCAAATCGTCTTCATCACTATCAAAATCAAGATACTTGGGGTGTGATACCTTGGGGCATTTAGCCTTGAAGCATCTTCCAATTCCTTCATTTGGTGAGTCAAATATGTCGTGGGAGCTAGATGATACTGTTGGGTTTCGTAGTAATTTCAAAAAATTTCCTACGCGCACACAGGATCATGTGATGCATAGCAACGAGGGGAGAGTGTTGTCTACGTACCCAACGCAGACCGACTGCGGAAGCGATGACACGACGTAGAGGAAGTAGTCGTACGTCTTCACGATCCAACCGATCAAGCACCGAAACTACGGCACCTCCGAGTTCGAGCACACGTTCAGCCCGATGACGATCCCCGGACTCCGATCCAGCAAAGTGTCGGGGAAGAGTTTCGTCAGCACGACGGCGTGGTGACGATCTTGATGAACTACAGCAGCAGGGCTTCGCCTAAACTCCGCTACAGTATTATCGAGGTATATGGTGGCAGGGGGCACCGCACACGGCTAAGGAATCGATCACGTGGATCAACTTGTGTTAACTTGTGTGTTTAGAGGTGCCCCTACCTCCGTATATAAAGGAGGAGAGGAGGGGAGGCTGGCCGGCCAAGGGGGGGAGGCGCAGGAGAGTCCTACTCCTTCTGGGAGTAGGATTCCCCCTCCAATCCTAGTCCAACTAGGATTCCTCGGAGGGGAAAAGAGGAGGAGGGGGCCGGCCACCTCTCCTAGTCCTAATAGGACTTGGGGAAGGGGGGGGGCGCGCAGCCCATCTAGGGCAGCCCCTTCTCTTTTCCACTAAGGCCCACTATGGCCCAAATAGCTCCCGGGGGGTTCCGGTAACCCTCTCGGTAACCCGGTAAAATCCCGATTTCACCCGGAACACTTCCGATGTCCAAACATAGGCTTCCAATATATCAATCTTTATGTCTCGACCATTTCGAGACTCCTCGTCATGTCCGTGATCACATCCGGGACTCCGAACAACCTTCGGTACATCAAAATGCATAAACTCATAATATAACTGTCATCGTAACCTTAAGCGTGCGGACCCTACGGGTTCGAGAACAATGTAGACATGACCGAGACACGTTTCCGGTCAATAACCAATAGCGGGACCTGGATGCCCATATTGGCTCCTACATATTCTACGAAGATCTTTATCGGTCAGACCACATAACAACATACGTTGTTCCCTTTGTCATCGGTATGTTACTTGCCCGAGATTCGATCGTCGGTATCCAATACCTAGTTCAATCTCGTTACCGGCAAGTCTCTTTACTCGTTCCGTAATACATCATCTCACAACTAACATATTAGTTGTAATGCTTGCAAGGCTTATGTGATGTGTATTACCGAGAGGGCCCAGAGATACCTCTCCGACAATCGGAGTGACAAATCCTAATCTCGAAATACGCCAACCCAACATCGACCATTGGAGACACCTGTAGTACTCCTTTATAATCACCCAGTTACGTTGTGACGTTTGGTAGTACCCAAAGTGTTCCTCCGGTAAACGGGAGTTGCATAATCTCATAGTCATAGGAACATGTATAAGTCATGAAGAAAGCAATAGCAACATACTAAACGATCGGGTGCTAAGCTAATGGAATGGGTCATGTCAATCAGATCATTCTACTAATGATGTGACCTCGTTAATCAAATAACAACTCTTTGTTCATGGTTAGGAAACATAACCATCTTTGATTAACGAGCTAGTCAAGTAGAGGCATACTAGTGACACTATGTTTGTCTATGTATTCACACATGTATTATGTTTCCGGTAAATACAATTTTAGCATGAATAATAAACATTTATCATGAAATAAGGAAATAAATAATAACTTTATTATTGCCGCTAGGGCATATTTCCTTCAGTCTCCCACTTGCACTAGAGTCAATAATCTAGTTCACATCGCCATGTGATTTAACAGCAATAGTTCACATCACCATGTGATTAACACCCATAGTTCACATCGATATGTGATCAACACCCAAAGGGTTTTACTAGATTCAGTCATCTAGTTCACATCGCTATGTGATTAACACCCAAGGAGTACTAAGGTGCGATCATGTTTTTGCTTGTGAGAGAATCTTAGTCAACGGGTCTGTCACATTCAGATCCGTAAGTATTTTGCAAATATTTATGTCAACAATGCTCTGCACGGAGCTACTCTAGCTAATTGCTCCCACTTTCAATATGTATCCAGGTTGAGACTTAGTGTAACTTTTACAACAAACTCTTTTATCACCTCCATAATCGAGAAACATCTCCTTAGTCCTTACTAAGGATATTCTTGACCAATGTCCAGTGATCTACTCCTAGATCACTATTGTACTCTCTTGCCAAATTCAGAGTAAGGTATACAATAGGTCTGGTACATAGCATAGCATACTTTATAGAACCTATGACTGAGGCACAGGGAATGACTTTTCATTTTTTCTATTTTCTGCTGTGGTCGGGATTTGAGTCTTACTCAATTTCATACCTTTGCAACACAGGCAAGAACTCTTTCTTTGACTGTTCCATTTTGAACTATTTCAAAATCTTGCCAAGGTATGTACTCATTGAAAATCTTATCAAGCGTCTTGATCTATCTCAATAGATCTTGATGCTTAATATGTAAGTAGCTTTTACTGAGGTCTTTTCCTTTTAAAGAACTCCTTTAAAACACTCCTTTATGCTTTGCAGAAAAATTCTACATCATTTCTGATCAACAATATGTCACTCACATATACTAATCAAAAAGGCTGTAGTGCTCCCACTCACTTTATTGTAAATACAGGCTTCTCAAAAAGTCTGTATAAAACCATATGCTTTGATCAACTCATCAAAGCGTATATTCCAACTCCGAGAGGCTTGCACCAGTCCATAGATGGATCGCTGGAGCTTGCACATTTTGTTAGTACCTTTAGGATTGACAAAACCTTCTGGTTGCATCATATGCAACTCTTCTTTAATAAATCCATTAAGGAATGCAGTTTTGTTTACACATTTGCCAGATTTCATAAAATGCGGCAATTGCTAACATGATTCGGACAGACTTAAGCATAGATACGAGTGAGAAAATCTCATCGTAGTCAACACCTTGAACTTGTCGAAAACCTTTTTGCGACAATTCTAGCTTTGTAGATAGTGACACTACTATCAGCGTCCGTCTTCCTCTTGAAGATCCATTTATTCTCAATTGCTTGCCGATCATCGGGCAAGTCAACCAAAGTCCATACTTTGTTCTCATACATGGATCCCATCTCGGATTTCATGGCTTCAAGCCACTTTGCGGAATCTGGGCTCACCATCGCTTCTTCATAGTTCGTAGGTTCATCATGGTCTAGTAACATGACTTCCAGAACATGATTACCGTACCACTCTGGTGCGGATCTTACTCTGGAAGACCTACGAGGTTTGGTAGTAACTTGATCTGAAATTTGATGATCATCATCATTAACTTCCTCACTTATTGGTATAGGAATCACTGGAACTGATTTCTGTGATGAACTACTTTCCAATAAGGGAGAAGGTATAATTACCTCATCAAGTTCTTACTCTCATCCCACTCACTTCTTTCGAGAGAAACTCCTTCTCTGGAAAGGATCCATTTTAGCAACGAATGTCTTGCCTTCGGATCTGTGATAGAAGGTGTACCCAACAATTTCCTTTGGGTATGAAGACGCACTTCTCCGATTTGGGTTCGAGCTTATCAGGATGAAACTTTTTCACATAAGCATCGCAGCCCCAAACTTTAAGAAACAACAGGTTAGGTTTACTGCTAAACCATAGTTCATACAGTGTCGTCTCAACGGTTTTAGATGGTGCCCTATTTTAAAATGTGAATGCAGCTGTCTCTAATGCATAACCCCAAAACGATAGTGGTAAAGAGATATCATAGATCGCACCATATCAAATAAAGTGCGGTTACGACGTTCGGACACACCATAACGATGTGGTGTTCCAGGTGGCGTGAGCTGTGAAACTATTCCACATTGTTTTAATTGAAGACCAAACTCGTAACTCAAATATTTGTCTCCGCGATCAGATCGCAGAAACTTTATTTTCTTGTTACGATGATTTTTCCACTTCACTCTGAAATTCTTTGAACCTTTCAACTATTTCAGACTTATGTTTCATCAAGTAGATATACCCATATCTGCTCAAATCATCTTGTGAAGGTCAGAAAACAACGATGCTTGCCACGAGCATCAGCACTCATTGGATCGCATACATCGGTATGTATTATTTCCAATAAGTCAGTAGCTCGTTCCATTGTTCCGGAGAACGGAGTTTTAGTCATCTTGCCCAAAAGGCACAGTTCGCAAGCATCAAGTGATTCATAATCAAGTGATTCCAAAATTCCATCAGTATGGAGTTTCTTCATGCGCTTTACACCAATATGACCTAAACGGCAGTGCTACAAACAAGTTGCACTTATCATTATTAACTTTGCATCTTTTGGTTTCAATATTATGATTATGTGTATCACTACGATCGAGATCCAACAAACTATTTTCATTGGGTGTGTAACCATATAAGGTTCTATTCATGTAAACAGAACAACAATTTATTCTCTTACTTAGATGAATAATCGTATTACAATAAATATGATCAAATCATATTTACGCTCAACGCAAACACCAAATAACACTTATTTAGGTTCAACACTAATCCCGAAAGTATAGGGAGTGTGTGACGATGATCATATCAATCTTGGAACCACTTCCAACACACATCGTCACTTCACCCTTAACTAGTCTCTGTTTATTCTGCAACTCCCGTTTCGAGTTACTAATCTTAGCAACTGAACTAGTATCAAATACTGAGGGTTTGCGATAAACACTAGTAAAGTACACATCAATAACATGTATATCAAATATACTTATGTTCACTTTGCCATCCTTCTTATCCGCCAATCACTTGGGGTAGATCCGCTTCCAGTGACCAGTCCCTTTGCAGTAGAAACACTTAGTCTCAGGCTTAGGATCAGACTTGGGCTTCTTCACTTGAGCAGCAACTTGCTTGCTGTTCTTCTTGAAGTTCCCCTTCTTCCTTCTGCCCCTTTTCTTGAAACTAGTGGTCTTGTCTACCATCAACACTTGATGTTTTTCTCGATTTCTACCTTCGTCAATTTCCGCATTACGAAGAGCTTGGGAATCGTTTCCGTTATCCCTTGCATGTCATAGTTCATCACGAAGTTCTACTAACTTGGTGATGGTGACTAGAGAATTCTGTCAATCACTATCTTATCTGGAAGATTAACTCCCACTTGATTCAAGCGATTGTAGTATTCAGACAATCTGAGCACATGCTCACTAGTTGAGCGATTCTCCTCCATCTTTTAGCTATAGAACTTGTTGGAGACTTCATATCTCTCAACTCGGGTATTTGCTTGAAATATTAGCTTCAACTCCTGGAACATCTCATATGGTCCATGACATTCAAAACGTCTTTGAAGTCCCGATTCTAAGCCGTTAAGCATGGTGCACTTAAACTATCAAGTAGTCATCATATTGAGCTAGCCAAACGTTCATAACGTCTGCATTTGCTCCTGCAATAGGTCCGTCACCTAGCGGTGCATTAAGGACATAATTCTTCTGTGCAGCAATGAGGATTTAACCTCAGATCACGGATCAAATCCGCAACATTGCTACTAACATTTTTCAACACAATTTTCTCTAGGAACATATCAAAATAAACACAGGGAAGCAACAACGCGAGCTATTGATCTACAACATGATTTGCAAAATACTACCAGGACTAAGTTCATGATAAATTTAAGTTCAATTTAATCATATTACTTAAGAACTCCCACTTAGATAGACATCCCTCTAATCCTCTAAGTGATCACGTGATCCAAATCAACTAAACCATGTCCGATCATCACGTGAGATGGAGTAGTTTCATCGGTGAACATCATTATGTTGATCATATCTACTATATGATTCACGCTCGACCTTTCGGTCTCCGTGTTCCGAGGCCATATCTGCATATGCTAGGCTCGTCAAGTTTAACCTGAGTATTCTGCGTGTGCAAAAACTGGCTTGCACCCGTTGTAGATGGACGTAGAGCTTATCACACCCGATCATCACGTGGTGTCTGGGCACGACGAACTTTGGCAACGGTGCATACTCAGGGAGAACACTTCTTGATAATTAGTGAGAGATCATCTTATAATGCTACCGTCAATCAAAGCAAGATAAGATGCATAAAAGATAAACATCACATGCAATCAATATAAGTGATATGATATGGCCATCATCATCTCGTGCTTGTGATCTCCATCTCCGAAGCACCGTCATGATCACCATCGTCACCGGCGCGACACCTTGATCTCCATCGTAGCATCGTTGTCGTCTCGCCAATCTTATGCTTCCACGACTATCACTACCGTTTAGTAATAAAGTAAAGCATTACATCGCGATTGCATTGCATACAATAAAGCGACAACCATATGGCTCCTGCCAGTTGCCGATAACTCGGTTACAAAACATGATCATCTCATACAATAAAATTCAGCATCATGCTTTGACCATATCACATCACAACATGCCCTGCAAAAACAAGTTAGACGTCCTCTACTTTGTTGTTGCATGTTTTACGTGGCTGCTACGGGCTTAAGTAAGAACCAATCTCACCTACGCATCAAAACCACAACGATAGTTTGTCAAATAGACTCTGTTTTAACCTTCGCAAGGATCGGGCGTAGCCATACTTGGTTCAACTAAAGTTGGAGAGGCAGTCGCCCGCAAGCCATCTCTGTGCAAAGCACGTCGAGGGAACCGGTCTCGCGTAAGCGTACGCGTAAGGTTGGTCCGGGTCGTCTCGTCCAACAATACCGCCGAACCAAAGTATGACATGCTGGTAGGCAGTATGACTTGTATCGTCCACAACTTACTTGTGTTCTACTCGTGCATGTAACATCAACATAAGTAACCTAGGCTCGGATGCCACTGTTGGGTTTCGTAGTAATTTCAAAAAATTTCCTACGCGCACACAGGATCATGTGATGCATAGCAACGAGGGGAGAGTGTTGTCTACGTACCCAACGCAGACCGACTGCGGAAGCGATGACACGACGTAGAGGAAGTAGTCGTACGTCTTCACGATCCAACCGATCAAGCACCGAAACTATGGCACCTCCGAGTTCGAGCACACGTTCAGCCCGATGACGATCCCCGAACTCCGATCCAGCAAAGTGTCGGGGAAGAGTTTCGTCAGCACGACGGCGTGGTGACGATCTTGATGAACTACAGCAGCAGGGCTTCGCCTAAACTCCGCTACAGTATTATCGAGGTATATGGTGGCAGGGGGCACCGCACACGGCTAAGGAATCGATCACGTGGATCAACTTGTGTTAACTTGTGTGTTTAGAGGTGCCCCTGCCTCCGTATATAAAGGAGGAGAGGAGGGGAGGCTGGCCGGCCAAGGGGGGGAGGCGCAGGAGAGTCCTACTCCTTCTGGGAGTAGGATTCCCCCTCCAATCCTAGTCCAACTAGGATTCCTCGGAGGGGAAAAGAGGAGGAGGGGGCCGGCCACCTCTCCTAGTCCTAATAGGACTAGGGGAAGGGGGGGCGCGCAGCCCATCTAGGGCAGCCCCTTCTCTTTTCCACTAAGGCCCACTATGGCCCAAATAGCTCCCGGGGGGTTCCGGTAACCCTCTCGGTAACCCGGTAAAATCCCGATTTCACCCGGGAACACTTCCGATGTCCAAACATAGGCTTCCAATATATCAATCTTTATGTCTCGACCATTTCGAGACTCCTCGTCATGTCCGTGATCACATCCGGGACTCCGAACAACCTTCGGTACATCAAAATGCATAAACTCATAATATAACTTTCATCGTAACCTTAAGCGTGCGGACCCTACGGGTTCGAGAACAATGTAGACATGACCGAGACACGTTTCCGGTCAATAACCAATAGCGGGACCTGGATGCCCATATTGGCTCCTACATATTCTACGAAGATCTTTATCGGTCAGACCGCATAACAACATACGTTGTTCCCTTTGTCATCGGTATGTTACTTGCCCGAGATTCGATCGTCGGTATCCAATACCTAGTTCAATCTCGTTACCGGCAAGTCTCTTTACTCGTTCCGTAATACATCATCTCACAACTAACATATTAGTTGTAATGCTTGCAAGGCTTATGTGATGTGTATTACCGAGAGGGCCCAGAGATACCTCTCCGACAATCGGAGTGACAAATCCTAATCTCGAAATACGCCAACCTAACATCGACCATTGGAGACACCTGTAGTACTCCTTTATAATCACCCAGTTACGTTGTGACGTTTGGTAGTACCCAAAGTGTTCCTCCGGTAAACGGGAGTTGCATAATCTCATAGTCATAGGAACATGTATAAGTCATGAAGAAAGCAATAGCAACATACTAAACGATCGGGTGCTAAGCTAATGGAATGGGTCATGTCAATCAGATCATTCTACTAATGATGTGACCTCGTTAATCAAATAACAACTCTTTGTTCATGGTTAGGAAACATAACCATCTTTGATTAACGAGCTAGTCAAGTAGAGGCATACTAGTGACACTATGTTTGTCTATGTATTCACACATGTATTATGTTTCCGGTAAATACAATTTTAGCATGAATAATAAACATTTATCATGAAATAAGGAAATAAATAATAACTTTATTATTGCCTCTAGGGCATATTTCCTTCAGATACTAGAGCAAGTCCAGCAACACCTTCATCTTAAGTATATTCGGAGTCGGAGTGATAGCTTCTCTCGGAGTAGTGGTCAGAGTCGAAACCGAAAACCCATTCACCAACGTGAGCTTCATGTCTTCCTCTTGTGTAGCTGTTTGATGACTTGTCCTTCCTTTCCGAATCCTTGCTTCTACAAGAGGGTCTTCGTTCATAATGATCATATCTACTCCTTCTCTATATTGGAGGTGATTCGTCTCTTCTACTCCTCCTTTTTGGTGAGTATTCTCTTTTCTTGTAGGGAGCCGTACACTCATTGGAATAATGTCCGAGTCTTCCACAATTGTAGCAATTACGATCATGACTAGAAGATCTTTTGTCATTGTAGGACCTTGACTTGGAGCTTCTCTCTTTGCTTCTACTCTTGTAGAACTTGTTAAAGTTATTCACCATTAAGCTCAATTCTTCATTGGAGACTAGCTTGTCACTTGAAGTTGTAGGAGCATCACTGAAGCTTTGTATGCACAACTTGACTTGTTGTGTAGCTCTTCCTTATCTTTGAGTGACATCTCATGAGCAACAATTCTACCAATGACTTTCGTGGGCTTGAGATCTTTGTAATTGGGCATCATTTGGATCAATGTGCACACGGTATCATATTTTCCATCCAAGTCTCTAAAAATCTTCTTGATGATGAATTTCTCGGCCATCTCTTCACTTCTTAAGCCATCAATCTCATTTGTGATGAGAGCAAGCCTAGAGTACATTTCGGAAACTTCTTCACCATCCTTCATCTTGAACTTGTCAAGTTGACTTTGAAGCACATCCAACTTGGTTTCCTTGACTGACTCGCTACCTTCGTGCATATCAACCAAAGTATCCCAAATTTCCTTTGCATTCTCAAGGCGGCTGATTTTGTTGAATTGTTCGGGGCACAATTCATTGAAGAGAATGTCACAAGCTTGAGCATTGTATTGCAACATCTTCAATTCTTCTGCGATCGCTTCACGATCCGGTTCTCTACCATCCTCAAAGTTTTGTGTGACTGAAGTTTTCAAGTTTTGGGTGAGATATGAATATGAGGAGAATAAGGATTGACAAGACCCTAAGCTTGGGGATGCCCAAGGCACCACAATATAAACTTCAAGGAAGATACAAGCAACTAAGCTTGGGGATGCCCTGGAAGGCATCCTGTTGGGGATATGACTATTCGATATGACGCGCCCAGTAGGGGCCGGGTTATCCCAATGGCGGTTCATCTAGACAAGGCCCATGAGTATGTTGAAGATGGCGGTTCGTGAAGTAGGCTTATTAAAGGGCCCAAACCTAAAGGCGGGTTAAGGCCCGTAAGTATAAACCGCCATGTATATGTAAGTTGTATTGTAAGGCATGTAAGATAAGTCACCGGGCCGGACACGTTTGTATGAGCCGGCCGGGACTCTGTATGCCGCAGGGCGTCAACCCATGTATATCAGGGGACGACCCGGCAGTGGCTTAGGGCAAGAAACAACAGATCGGAAGCTAGGCAAAGCGTATTCGCTCCCTGGTAATCGAAACCCTAGCAATACCACCTCAAACTGGATTAGGATTTTACCTTCACCACAAGGGGCTGAACCAGTATAAACTCCTCGTGTCCATTGTCCCATTTAACCCCTTTAAGCTAACCTCGTCGCAATGGCTCCACAACTAAGTCCTTCCACGAGGACATCTGCCGTGACAATTCCACGATAGTTGGCGCCCACCCTGGGGCTAGTGCACGGTGGTTTTGAGTTCTTAAAGGGCAGCTTTGAAGGGCTCAAGGGATACGCTGTGGGCCGGATGACCAATAGTCGTCGCAGAAAGCTCTACATCGACGATGCAGGCTGGGGCCCTGAGGCCGGCTCAATTGAGTACGGGTACCGGGTCCCCTTCGGCAGAATCCACGTCTTCATTGGCAAGATCGACGAACCGGGCCCTGAGCCGGACATCTGCACTGACATCGTCAAGACGGCTCAGCGTGCACGACCCGCCCAGGCTCAGCCCACCGTGAAGCGCGCCTTTGTTGTATTTATCCACGGGGCTGAATTGGAAGGCTCTGTGTCGGGCGGTGAGACGGCCATCTGCTCCGATGGTGAATCGTCCACGGGTGAGACCAACTCAATGTACCAACTAGAAGATGGACTGCTTGGGGGCTGTTTCGATGGCGACAGTATTCCGGACCCCTGTGAGCCACCGAACAGGGTGGCGATCTTCATTGCTGGCACCCAGCTGGTTACATGACTAAGCCGGATTATGTTGCTGACCTTTGGCATTGCCATTCTTCTTACCTTTCTCCGGTTTTTCCTCCTCTGAATCCGGATCCTTGGTATTATCTGAATCGGCGTATTTAACCAAAGTGGCCATGAGTGTTGACATGTCATTGTAGTGGTGGTTGAGCCTTCCCAACTTCTGTTTTAACGGTTTGAAACGACAATTGCCCTCTAATGTTAACACTGCCATGTGTGCATTGATACGACCTGATGAATGCAAAATTGCTGAGACTCGTTTGACCCAATGGGTCATGGACTCCCCTTCCTCTTGGACACAAGCGGCCAGATCTACGATTGACATCGGCTGCTTACATGTATCCTTGAAGTTTTGGATAAACCGGTGTGTCAATTCGGCCCATGATCCAACAGAGTTGGTTGGCAAGCTCTTCAGCCAAGTGTGAGCTGTTCCTTCCAACATCATGGTGAAATATTTAGCACACACTGCCTCATCCACATCTAACATCTCCATTGCCATCTCATAGCTTTCCACCCACGCCTCTGGTTGCAAATCGGTGGTGTAATTTGGTACCTTACGAGGTCCCTTGAAATCCTTGGGCAGTCTCACATTATGTAAAGCGGGAGTCAAACACGGCACCCCTAAGGAACTGAACATCACCCCTGGCTCCACAGAGGCCGTGGGGTGAACCGGAGTATGCTGTCGTGCTCCGTGTCGACCTGTCAACTCGGCCTCCGGACGTGCGCGGCCATGGTCCACAACATCTTGTGCATTAGCGCCTCCCCCGGACGGTTTGTTCCCTCGTGGTGAATTTCGGCGACGTGCGCTACTGGACATGGACGGTTCGTCCTCCACGTGTCTGCTATAACTCCAGCTTGGACGGGGAGTGGAATGGATCCTCTCACGACTGTGTCAATACGCTTGCTGTTGATTTAGCGCTGTTTGAAGGAGATCCCTCGCTCGACGTGCTTCCACTGCAACTGGTGACTCGCCATCGGTTGGGAGGGCTGCCAGGCATGAAGCGTCGGCCACAATGTTGTCCAACGGGCTGGAATAATGCCCGGGCGGCGTCGATGGCACTATGTTGTTCTGGCAAGGCAGGTCCGTCGTGCGTGGCTGAACCGGCGCTCCTGCTCCCAGCGCCCCCGCCCGGTTTAGTGTGGGTTGGTTACCAGCTCCTGCACCTGGTGTGTTGAAAAGATTCTGCGGCTCATAAACCAACGAGAGACGTGATCGATACCTTCTTCTCATGACTTCCTCTGAAGCATTCTAATCCAGTCTAATCCGGTAGGCCTGTGCTTCCAATTCGGCCCGCTTCGTAGCCATCCTGGCATTCTCTGTTGCCAGGTCCGCTTTAGCCTGGGCTATCTGATCTTTCACTTTTGCAATCTCCGCATTGTGCTGATCCCTGGCTGCTGCATCCACCTCCGCGGACATCAACGTTGCCAGAGCGTCGAACAAATCAGACAAGACTTGGGCCGGAGGTGGTGCCGAGCTTCCTGCCCCTGCTGGTGTGGCCGTTGTTGAACCGGAGAGCATTATTGCGGCAGTAGATGAATGAGGCACCGATTATGTGCCGGCCATGAAGATGGCGGCCCGGTTTGGCAGACCGGGGGAATCTGGAATGCTGTTGCCCTCGGATCCTCCCTCAATCCGGCCGTCCTGCTACTGGTAAAGCGATTCGGTCTCTCCAGAAGACTGGTCATCAGAGCAGACTATGGTTTATCCATCGGACACCGGTCCATCCTCGTATCTCGATCCATGGATGACACATACGAAAACATGCCTTGCCTCGGGCTGAACCGGCGAAGAACTTGCTCGCCGAGCCATTTCGATGATGTCGGTGTAGATGTACGGCTCGGGGGCCGGTTCGCCGATCTTCCCGATGAAGACGTGAATCCCACCAAAGGGGACCTGGTACCCGTATTCGATTGAGTCGGCCTCGGGACCCCATCCTGCGTTGTCGATGTAGAGCTTGCCGCGATGACTCTTCGTCATCCGGCCCACAGCGTA
The DNA here is from genome assembly GCF_018294505.1 of Triticum aestivum. Taxonomy (NCBI): domain Eukaryota; kingdom Viridiplantae; phylum Streptophyta; class Magnoliopsida; order Poales; family Poaceae; genus Triticum; species Triticum aestivum. The sequence continues at coordinate 466,234,683 of NC_057797.1, forward strand.
TCCCTTAAGTCCATCGAAGCTGCCCTTCAAGAACTCAAAACCATCATGCGATAGCCCCATGGTGGGCGCCACTGTCGTGGGTTTGTCACGACAGATGTCCTTGTGAAAGGACTTATTCATGGAGCCATCGCTACGGGTTAGCTTAAGGGGTTAAACCGGACAAGGGACACAGGGAATTTTACACTAGTTCGGCCCCTTCGAGGAAGGTAAAAGCCTACGTCTAGTTGTGATTGGTATTGCTAGGGCTTCAAAGGCCAGGGAGCGAATCCGCTTTGTCTGGCTCTCGAGTTGTTGTTCCTCTCTAAACCGCTGTCGGGTCGTCCCTTTATATACATAGGTTGACGCCCGTCGGTTTACAGAGTCCCGAGCCGGATCATAAACGTATCCAGTTCGGTCTCTATCCTTCCTATCTTATAATACAAGTTACATGACTAAGCTGGTTTACATTTACAGGCCTTAACCCGCCTTTGGGCCTTGGGCGTCCATGAAGCGCCATCATTCTTCCATCTTTATGGGCTTCTAATCTTCAAGGAGTCAACCCGGCTACATAAGGCCGGTTTACCTCCAGTAGTAATATCCCCAACACCGAGGCCATGACTTCTAGTGCAGCAGCGGTAACAGCAACGGGTGCTGGCGGTTCAGCGCGCCCGCATGCTCAAGTTTTAAGAGATCTGTTGCATGCTCTGGCGACTCTGATGGAGGTTGATGTAACCCCAGACAACCAGGAGCAGCATAAGGCAGAAGTTGCTAACTTGCATGATGAGATAGCGCAAGCTAAGGCAGAATTGGCAGCGGAAAACACTAGGATGGCTGCAGAGCAGGCCATTTTAAATGCCCAAGCACAACAGATTCAAGCAGATTCATACCGGCTCACGGTGGATCAGAACGCATCAAATGAAGTTTTGAGGAGAAAATACCAGAGTCGTCTACCCTCAGTTTATGAGTCAAGGGACCTCTTCAACACCCTTGGAGCCGGGGCCAGTAACCCGCCGATGATAAACCGGATGACTAAAGCGCCAGGGGGTGGGATGTCGGGTCAGCCGCACATGACAGGTTCTCCGTATGTGAACAACACCCCGCCTCAGCATGTGGTAACACCGTCGGGTCACTATTCCACCCCTTTGGACAACATGATTGTTGCAGCGACGCGACTGGCGGCTCTGCCGGTCGTGGGTAAGACTCCGACGACGGTTGAAACCCGAAGGGCCAGGGAACTTCTTTAGACACCACTAGTGCAACAGCAGGCTTATTCTTATAGTCGTGATCGGATTCATTCGACCCCTTGACCAAGCCGGAGCTACTGTAGGCACATTGACTCGCCAGCAGTCTCGAGTACTGAGGAACGCCGTAACCAACCACATGAACATGACCTGGCGCGCAATGGTGCCAATGCACATGATTTGGTGGACCAGGGCAGAGCACGTAGAAAGGCCGACCTGGCGGCTCAACTGGCAGCTCATCAGCACACGCCGGCTTACTCGACTGTTTCAATGGAGTTGGGAGTAACTTCTAGAGCTTTGGGTGTGCAGTGCTTAACGACGACTCTGCGAAATGAGCATCTGCCCAAAGACTTCAAAGGCCTTCACAAGGTGCCTAACTACACTGCAGATCAGCCCCCTGAGGCCTGGGTGGAGAGTTATGAGATGGCTATGGAGATGCTGGATGTTAGCGAGGCTGCATACGCTAAGTATTTCACCATGATGTTGGAAGGGACGGCTCGTACCTGATTGAAGGGGCTACCGGCTAACTACATCGGATCATGGGCAGAGCTGAAGGCCCAGTTTATCTAGAATTTCAAAGATACGTGCAAGCAACCATATGTCGATCATAGACTTGGTTTCTTGTGTTCAAGCTGAGGGCGAGTCAACGACCAGCTGGGTGCGTCGGGTCTCCACGATCATACATTCTTCAGATAATATGAACGTCGGCTCAGTGGTGCTAATGTTGGAGAAAAATTGTCGTTTCATTCCACTCAAGAAGAAGCTTGGACGGCTCAAGCGTCATTGCAGCGATATGGGGGAGCTCATGGCGGCTCTTGTCAAGTATGATGACTCTGATAGTACCAAGGACCCCGACTCTGAAGATGAAAGATCAGGAAAGGGAAAGAAGAGCGGCGGTATGAGGGGGAAGCAGTACAACCCGGCCAATCAAGGCGGCAATGGTAAGCACAAAGCTGATGATTTTGTGGCTAACTGTCGGTGTCAAAACCGGCGGATCTCGGGTAGGGGGTCCCGAACTATGGACTAAGGTCGATGGTAACAGGAGACAAGGGACACAATGTTTTACACAGGTTCGAGCCCTCTCTATGGAGGTAATACCCTACGTCCTGCTTGATTGATCTTGATGAATATGAGTATTACAAGAGTTGATCTACCACGAGATCGTAATGGCTAAACCCTATAGGTCAAGCTTGTACGGTTATGATAATGTATGTCCTCCGGACTAAGTCCTCCGGTTTATATAGACACCAGGAGGATCTAGGGTTACACAAGGTCGGTTACAAAGAAAGGAATCTACATATTCGGTCGCCAAGCTTGCCTTCAACACCAAGCAGAGTCCCATCCGGACACGGGTGCAGTCTTCGGTTTTCGTATCTTCACAGCCCATCAGTCCGACCCATGGCTAACAGGCCGGACGCCCGAGGACCCCCTAGTCTAGGACTCCCTCGGTAGCCCCTGAACCTGGCTTCAATGACAACGTATCCGGCACGTAGATCTATCTTCGGCATTGCAAGGCGGGTTCCTTCCTTCGAACTCCAAGATAGCCTTCGGACGTATCGACGAGTCCGGACCTGTAACACACACCACACACAACTGTAGAGAGAATGTAATATTCCACGAGTCCAATCCGCTGACAACTTTTTTACAACATGACATCACGTCTGCCTGGTCACTATATCGAACCATTTTGTCTGCCATCCTGTGTTTCGAGATGCGATTTCTATTGGCACGTCCTGTCAAAGCAGATATCGTGTCCCCTTATTGAGGGATCCACATCAATACGGGCATGGGTAACCCAACCCTTCTGTTGGAAAGATCCCTTAGGAATGGGCAAGCTTTCAGGCTCAAGAGGAGGTGTTTTAACTCCTGCTGCCTTTATAAAGGAACCAAGGGCCGTCCTTTTTGACGCCAACCTCAAGTTCTAGCTCCCAAGGTTTCGACTTCGTTGCTCCGAGCTTCCCCATTATGTCCGGACCCAGCCCTCAAGGCCGATGGGTGGCGTCCTCCGTTATAGAGGAGGATATTGTGATGCTTTGAGCGGCCAGATACCTGACCGTGGAAATCCACCACATGCTTCCTGCTCAAGGGCAGGTTATCCCGACCCCAGATCTGGGGAGAGGGTCGTATTCATCACACTTCCTTCGAGGGCTAGGGCTCGCTTTTGATCCCTTCGTCCGGGGGCTAATGTTCTATTATGGACTAGATTTTCACGATCTAGCCCCAGAGTCTTTCCTCCATGTCTCGGCGTTCATCATTACATGCGAGGCCTTCCTCCGAATCCCCCCACACTTCGGCTTATGGCTCAAGACCTTCAGTTTGAAACCAAAGGTAGTCGACGGGGAACAGGTGGAGTGCGGCGGTGCTGTAGTCAGCCAGCACACCAACACTCCTTGGCCAAAAGGCTCTTTTACCGAAACTTCTAATCAATGGCAGCGAGAGTGGTTTTACGTTACGGAGCCCCGCAACACCAAGTGGGTAGCTGCACCCACGTTTCGCCCTGGCCCACCATTACAGCTTGCATCATGGGCCAACAAGGGGCTGGATTGGGGATCAGTTGATGAAGTGCGTACTCTACAAAGCCACGTCCGAACCCTCCTCGAGAGGGACATCGATCTTGTCAGCATGATTCAAGTAATGTTGATTCGCCGAATCCTACCATGCCAACGTAGGCCTCTCCGTATGTGGGAGTTCAATCCAGAAGGACCACGAATCCTCCAACACTTCTTCGACATTACGCACAAAGGGATGTGGAAGTTGTTTTTTGGAAAACGAAAACATTGGTCGGACACTACTGAGGACACATGCCTCGACTGTAACTGTCCGGATACCCCGATTAGCACTTGACTTTTGAACACCCCTTTTTTTAAGTATGTCGTAATACATTACTGAGCAAACTATCTCCTTCCAGGGCTGGATAAAGAAAGTAGTGCTGATTAGGTGTCCGCCCCCCTTCCCGAAGGTTCAGCGGATCATGTATTAACAAGGATGCTAGCCCCGACACCGTACTAGATGCCTGTGAAGGAGGGCAAGGCAGAGAGGACCAAAGATGGCCTCCATCCCGAAGGTGTGCCAGACAAGATCCCATCGTCCGAAGACAAAAATGATGGGGAAGTCAACGTCTCTTCCCCCCATGGGAAGAAAAGGGTCACCTCCAAAGATTGGGAGGTAAAGGCTCCTAAACGAGGCAAGATGCCTTTGTCGGGTGGCTTGGGCTTGGAGGAAAACGTCATCATGCAGTCCCATGACGAGGACAAACCTCATGCCAAATCGTAAGTGAACGAGGGTGTTTTAAACACGTCCCGCCCCTTTCTTGTAATGTCTAGAATATATGTTTTTTGTAGTTCGGCATGCAGTCCTCTTCAACAATCCTCTTCCTCGGGGGATCTTCTCCTGGAGATGATGGAAAGCGAGACGCCTCCACCGATCTCCTCGCCCAACAGGGCGGACGACTTTGAGGTGTTGTCGTGGAGGGTCTCTCCCGATCAACAAGTGGTGCGAGGGATGATGAAGACACAACCCGAAGGTGATGCTTTAGTGGCCCAGGGTCCGGGGACCAACAATAAAGGCCCCAAACATTCCGGTCTACAGCCAGATACAAATAAACGGATCCGTTCAAAGGGAGGCCGTACTCCTTCAGGAGCCTCCAGAGACCCAGAGCCACAAGATATACTAACAAACATGCTGCGACAGGCGTCCGTCTCAGTGGAACATCGTACCTTGATGGGCACGGTAGTCGAAAAGGTCCTGGCCACGAAAAGCGGATTGAATGAGGCCTTCGTGGACCTGCTAAGAGGCTTCGAGATTTGTATCGTAATATGTTCAATTGTGTTTTATTCAAGAATACACCTGTGTATAGATAGTAGCCCCTGAGACTCTAATTGGCTTCCCGAGGGAGGGGATCAGAGGATCAAAAGATATGCCCAGGAAGTAATATGATTAATTGGAACACAGGCTGTGACCTCCCCGGAAACTATCCGGACTGTAGAGATTGCAGATTTGTAACACATGATTGATGAGGCAGATACTGATATCATGCTTATCAACAGGCATCTTGATGAGTCGCAAGGTACGTGTTCGGAGCAATCCTTACATATACGTGTTTGTAATATAAACGTGACGCTGAAAGTTGCATACTGGAATATGCATGGCTGTATGTGGTGCCGCCGCTGTTGAGATTCTTCGGGTGGAGCAGGCCCGGTTTAGTAATGCGGCTACCGAAAAGGCATCGGCCAAGTTAAAGGCCTAACAAGCTGCTCGGCACCAAGACAAGGAGAAAATATCCTTGATGGCGCTCGAACTAAAAAATGCTACCAGCCGCTGTGAAGCCAAAGCGACTGAGCTTGACAAGGCATTGCGAGAGGCGAAAGAAGTGCGGTCTGAGTCTAGAGCGACCCGTGAGGAGATCCGGTAAACTGGGGAGATTGCGGCTGGTAAGCCATTTTTATTACAGACTAAGTAAGGCGATCCGAATTATGCTCAGCTTAACAAAGTGTGGAGTTCTCCAGACGTGTTTTTGGACCTGCAGAAGAGTTCGTCCGATGCGGTGCAGTTTTACCAAGCGCAAGAGGGATATGCAACGGAGAAGCTTTTCTGGTCATAGTTCGGCGCATCAAAATGCCCTCTGCTGCTGAATGAACAGATGTCCCAATGGGCCGAGCTTCACAGGATGTCCGGCGCTACCATGAAGAACATCATACTTCAGCTGTGGCCGACTGAGCCGATTCTGAATAGCTATTTTGGCTTGGTACGGCGGCTTGCTGACGTGGTGCCACATATCGATGCCGTGAAGCGGTCGACGTGCATTGAAGGTGCACGGATGGCCTTTACCTGAGTCAAGACATATTGGGGGAAGAGGAAGGCCGTCGATGTTGCAGCGCAGGGTCGACCCAAGGGCAAGGACCATCACGCACTAGAGCATTACTTTGAGGATGTCTTAGAGGCTGCCCGCTTGATAGAGGGTCAATGTTCGAAAGGCATAATATTCGAGTGAACTCTTTACGGATTGTAAAAGACAATTGTTACAATCAGTCTATATTTTGATTTTGCCTAAAGGCTTTTGTTAAGACTTTCACTTAGCCGTAGGAGTTTTATGGTGGGTCTACGACATAGCCCTGGTATTTATGCGGCTTATTCATATGATGCGTTTACATATTTGACCGAAAAGAGGTCCTTCGTGTGACACAGAGGGAATCACGAAAGATTCCGATAAGTCATCGAGTGGTTGACCAGCTCTCGTCGCATCATGACAGACAGTTTTCGGCTTTCTCTACTGAGGTGCTTAAGCAGGTGAACCGGAAGCACAATCACAGTAGTTCTCCCTTTACTACCCTAGCCGATAGAGCGGAACGTAGGATAGCAAGCAGAGGAGCCGGGCAACCCAACTATTGACCCAAGACATGATTCGGAGCTGATGCATATAAGGCCATACTCGCGACGCTGAAGTACGCTATAGAGCTGTTCGGACTTTGTTGGCAACTCGTTTGTTTCCATACCGAGCCCCTGGCAAGTTATGCCGAGGTGTACGTTTGAGACAATGATAGGGGGCAAAACTCGGTCCTTTTAGAAAAGAATGGATTATTTTTACTGGGATCTGAGTGATGTGCCAATCGTGTATATAGATAACAAAGCCGCAACCCCGGCTATTTGATATGCCAGGGGTCGAAGGCGGAGGAGAAAGGCACTTTACAGGCTCGAAATAGAGAGTGCGATCTACAAAAAGATATTTCGGACCTCCTGTCGCACGTCTGCGCCGCCTGTCCTCGGTGAAGGGACCCCTTGACGAAAATAGCCCTTGGGTGAGTGTACGAACCCGAACTCCGATAGAGGCCAAGGCTAGCCATGGAGCAACCTGTGGAGGGAAACAAGAAAAAGGAAGAAGGAAAAAAGTTAGAAAAAAGAGAAGGTTATGGGAGTACTTTCAGGTCCGTCTGTATTGTGCTTTCGCCGGTGCCCAGGGTATTTTAAGTGCGTAGTTATGTATGCGCGGTACATATTGTCTGGGTATATGCGGCGGAAGCCGAACTGCTAGTCCTGTATGGGATTTGAACGGTCATGTTAAATGGAAACCAGTGGCTTAATGGCCGACGAGGAATGCAGTGTAATGCCCCCGTTGTGTACTTCGGCTGAGATAGCCGTAGTGTGATTCTCTGCATGGAGAGAGCGCTCCATGCGTTCCCCTATAGGGGACTGTGTCATGTGTACCATGTGCACTGTCTTTACTTCGGGGGGAAACTGCTTCTGACCCCCAGTGTTTGGTTGGCGAGTTTCGTCATCGTCATCGTCGGGCGGCTTCTTCCCCTTGTATTCGGCGTTTAACTTGCCGGCCTGTTTGAAGACCCAAGAACTTCTGTTGGTGTGGTGAGCTGGTTTATTGTGGTGGCCATGAATCTGGCAGGGCCTATCCAATATTTTATCCAAATTGGATAGTCCGTCTCTGTTTGCCTTGAATGGCTTCTTCCGTTGACCGGGTTTGGGGCCGCTGAATCCGGTGTTAACCATTGTGTCGTGTTCTCCTCCATTACTATTGCCACGTTTGTGCTTATTGCGTCGTGGTTTCCCGTTGCCATCTCGAACTTCGGAAGTGCCCGGGTCACTGGCGCTGTTCCTTCTATGAGCGAGCCAGTTATCTTCTCCCGCACAAAAGCGGGTCATCAGAGTGGTAAGGGTTGAGATGGATTTTGGTGTTTCCTGACCGAGGTGGCGGGCGAGCCACTCGTCCTAGACACTGTGTTTAAAGGCCTCTAGGGCTTCCACATCCGGACAGTCTACGATTTGGTTCTTTTTAACTAAGAACCTAGTCCAGAGCTTCCTGGCTGACTCTCCGGGCTGCTGGACAATGTGACTTAAGTCATCGGCGTCTGGTGGCCGGGTGTATGTACCTTGGAAGTTGTCGCGGAAGGCGTCTTCCAGATCTTCCCAACTGCCGATAGAGTTTTCAGGAAGACTGTTTAACCAGTACCTTGCTGGTCCTTTGAGTTTTAGTGGGAGGTATTTGATGGCATGAAGGTCGTCTCCTCGAGCCATATGAATATGGAGAAGAAAATCCTCGATTCATACCGCTGGATCAATTGTTCCATCACATGATTCGATATTCACGGGTTTAAACCCTGCTGGGAATTCATGCTCCATTACTTTGTCAGTGAAGTAGAGTGGGTGTGCGGCGCCTCTATATTGGGCCACGTCGCGACGTAGCTTAGATGGAGTCTGTTTGTGGTTTTCGGCCCGGGCATGATTAGACTTCTGCCGTCCAAATAGGTAGCCAACGTTGCACGTTGAGGCACGTCCTCGCGATCCGTAGATCGATCTGGTATGTCCTGCTCTACTGTCCAGATCCTGCCGAGGGTCGTATGCATGACCCCGAGCTGTTTTATCTCTATTTTTTCTTTGGGGTGAGGTGGGCTGCTGTTCGGCTTGAGCTGCCGCTTTATCCCGACTGCATGGTGGTCGGTTAGCCGCATTGTCCCGAACGCGTGGTACAGGCTCCGGCGCTTCCTTATCGAACTGAGGTAGTAATCTGCGCTGCGGGTAACCCTTGGTTGTGCACCTGGGGCCGTATTCTTTGGCCACTAGGATATCTGTCCATCTATAGTTGAGCAGGTCTCGGTTAGCTTGATGTTGGAAATACGCCCTAGAGGCAATAATAAAATGGTTATTATTATATTTCCTTGTTCATGATAATTGTCTATTGTTCATGCTATAATTGTGTTATCCAAAAATCGTAATACATGTGTGAATACATAGACCACAACATGTCCCTAGTGAGCCTCGAGTTGACTAGCTCGTTGATCAATAGATGGTTACAGTTTCCTGACCATGGACATTGGATGTCATTGACAATGGGATCACATCATTAGGAGAATGATGTGATGAACAAGACCCAATCCTAAGCATAGCGCAAGATCCTGTAGTTCGTCTGCTAAAGCTTTTCTAATGTCAAGTATTTTTTCCTTAGACCATGAGATTGTGCAACTCCCAGATACTGTAGTAATACTTTGGGTGTGCCAAACGTCACAACGTAACTGGGTGACTATAAAGGTGCACTACGGGTATCTCTGAAAGTGTCTGTTGGGTTGGCACGAATCGAGACTGGGATTTGCCACTCCATATGACGGAGAGGTATCTCTGGGCCCACTTGGTAAGACATCATCGTAATGAGATCAATGTGACTAAGGGTTGGTCACGGGATGATGTGTTACAGAACAAGTAAAGTGACTTGCCGTAACGAGATTGAACGAGGTATTGGGATACCGACGATTGAATCTCGGGCAAGTAACATACCGATTGACAAAGGGAATTGTATACGGGATTGCTTGAATCCTCGACATCGTGGTTCATCCGATGAGATCATCGTGGAACATGTGGGAGCCAACATGGGTATCCAGATCCCGCTATTGGTTATCGGCCGGAGATTTTCCTCGGTCATGTCTGCATGGTTCCCGAACCCGTAGGGTCTACACACTTAAGGTTCGATGACGCTAGGTTTATTAGGAAGACTTGTATGTGATTACCGAATGTTGTTCGGAGTCCCGGATGAGATCCCGGACGTCACGAGGAGTTCCGGAATGGTCCGGAGGTGAATATTTATATGTGGGAAGATGTCATACAGTCAACGGAAAAGTTCAGGGGCATATCGGTATTGTACCGGGGCCACCGAAGGGATTCCGGGGGTCCACTGGGAGGGGCCACCTCTCTCGGAGGGCCTCATGGGCCATAGAGGAAAGGGAACCAGCCCTTGGAGGACAGGGCGCATCCCCCCTTGGGCCCATGCGCCTAGGGTTGGGGGGGCAACCCTAGAGGGGGTGCCCCCTTGCTTGGGGGGCAAGCCCCTCCGCTTGGCCGCCCCCTCTAGATCTCATCTAGAGGGGGCCGGCCCCCTTCCCCCTTCCCCTATAAGTAGAGGGGCAAGGGGAGGGCTGCACACCACATCAAAGGCGCAGCTCCTCCCCTCCCCAACACCTCTCCTCCTCCGTTAAGAGCTTGGCGAAGCCCTGCCGGAGTACTGCTGCTCCACCACCACCACGCCGTCATGCTGCTGTTGGAGCTCTCTTCCTCAACCTCTCCCTCCTCCTTGCTGGATCAAGGCGCGGGAGACGTCTCTGTTCCGTACATGTGTTGAACGCGGAGGTGCCGTCCGTTCGGCGCTAGGATCATCTGTGATTTGGATCACGGCGAGTACGACTCCATCAACCCTGTTCTCTTGAACGCTTCCCCTCGCGATCTACAAGGGTATGTAGATGCACTCCTCTCCCTCTCGTTGCTAGATGACTCCATATATTGATCTTGGTGATGCGTAGAAAATTTTAAATTTCTGCTACGACCCCCAACAGTGGCATCATGAGCTAGGTCTATGCGTAGATTCTATGCACGAGTAGAACACAAAGGAGTTGTGGGCGATGATTTGTTCAATTTGCTTACCGTTACTAGTCTTATCTTGATCCGGCGGCATTGTGGGATGAAGTGGCCCGGACCGACCTGACACGTACGCTTACATGAGACTGGTTCCACCGACTGACATGCACTTGATGCATAAGGTGGCTGGCGGGTGTCTGTCTCTCCCACTTTAGTCAGATCGGATTCAATGAAAAGGGTCCTTATGAAGGGTAAATAGCAATTGGCATATCACCGTTGTGGTTTTGCGTAGGTAAGAAACGTTCTTGCTTGAAACCCATAACAGCCACGTAAAACATGCAACAATAATTAGAGGACGTCTAACTTGTTTTTGCAGGGTTTGCTATGTGATGTGATATGGCCAAAAGGATGTGATGAATGATATATGTGATATATGAGATTGATCATGTTCTTCTAATAGGAATCATGACTTGCATGTCGATGAGTATGACAACCGGCAGGAGCCATAGGAGTTGTCTTAATTTATTTATGACCTGTGTGTCAATGAAAACGCCATGTAATTACTTTGCTTTATTGCTAACCGTTAGCCATAGTAGTAGAAGTAATAGTTGGCGAGGGAACTTCATGAAGACACAATGATGGAGATCACGATGATGGAGATCATGGTGTCATGCCGGTGACGATGGTGTTCATGCCGCACCTCGAAGATGGAGATCAAAGGCGCAAGATGATATTGGCCATATCATGTCACTTTATGATTTGCATGTGAGGTTTGTCATGTTTTTACATCTTATTTGCTTAGAACGACGGTAGCATAAATAAGATGATCCCTCATTAAAATATCAAGAATTGTGTTCCCCCTAACTGTGCACCATTGCTAAGGTCCGTTGTTCCGAAGCACCACGTGATGATCGGGTGTGATATGTTCTAACGTTTGCATACAGCGGATGTAAGCCAGATTTACTCACGCAATACACTTAGGTTAACTTGACGAGCCTAGCATGTACAGACATGGCCTCGGAACACGAAAGACCGAAAGGTCGAACATGAGTCGTACAGTGGATACGATCAACATGAAGATGTTCACCAATGATGACTAGTCCGTCTCACATGATGATCGGACATGGCCTAGTTGACTCGGATCATGTATCACTTAGATGACTAGAGGGATGTCTATCTAAGTGGGAGTTCATTGAATAATTTGATTAGATGAACTTAATTATCATGAACATAGTTAAAAGGTCTTTGCAAATTATGTCGTAGCTCACACTTTGGTTCTACTGTTTTAGAAATGTTCCTAGAGAAAATTTAGTTGAGAGTTGACAGTAGCAATTATGCGGACTAGGTCCGTGAACTGAGGATTGTCCTCATTGCTGCATAGAAGGGTTATGTCCTTAATGCACCGCTCAGTGTGTTAAACCTCGAGCGTCATCTGTAGATGTTGGGAAACATCTGACATACACGTTTTGATGACTACGTGATAGTTCAGTGCGTAATATTAACAATTTAGAATTGTGGCACCAAAGACGTTTTTGAAACATCGCAGAACATATGAGATGCTCCAAAGACTGAAATAGGAATTTCAGACTAGTGCCTATGTCAAGAGGTATGAGACCTCTGACAAGTTTCTTAAGCCTGCAAACTAGGGGAGAAAAGCTCAATCGTTGAGCATGTGCTCAGATTGTCTGAGTACTACAATCGCTTGAATCGAGTGGGAGTTAATCTTCCAGATGAGATAGTGATGGTTCTCCATAGTCACTGCCACCAAGCTATTGGAGCTTCGTGATGAACTATAACATATCAGGGGTAGACATGATGATCCTTGAGCAACTCGCGATGTTTGACACCGCGAAAGTAGAAATCAAGTAGGAGTATCAATTGTTGATGGTTAAACCGCTAATTTCAAGAAGGGCAAGGGAAAGAAGGGATACTTCATGAAACGGCAAATCAGTTGCTGCTCTAATGAAGAAACCCAAGGTTGAACCCAAACCCGAGACTAAGTGCTTCTATAATGAGCGGAACAGTCACTGAAGCAGAACTACCCTAGATACTTGGTAGATGACAAGGCTGGAAAGGTCGACAGAAGTATTTTGGATATATGTTATATTAATGTGTACTTTACTAGTACTCCTAGTAGCACTAGGGTAATAAATACCGGTTCGGTTGCTAAGTGTTAGTAACTCGAAATAAAACGCTACGGAGACTAGCTAAAGGTGAGATGACGATATGTTGGAAGTGTTTCCAAGGTTGATGTGATCAAACATCACATGCTCCCTCTACCATCGGGATTGGTGTTAAACCGAAATAATTGTTATTTGGTGTTTGCGTTGAGCATAGACATGATTGGATTATGTTTATCGCCATACGGTTATTCATTTAAGGAGAATAATGGTTACTCTGTTTACTTGAATAATACCTTCAATGGTCTTGCACCTAAAATAAATGGTTTATTGAATCTCAATCGTAGTGATACACATGTTCATGCCAAAAGATATAAGATAGTAATGATAGTACCACATACTTGTGGCACTGCCATTTGAGTCATGTTGGTATAAAACGCATGAAGAAGCTCCATGTTGATGGATCTTTGGACTCACTCATTTTTTAAAAGATTGAGACATGCGAACCATGTCTATTGGTAGGTATGCATGAAGAAACTCCATACAGATGGATCATTTGGACTCACTTGATTTTGAATCACTTGAAACATGCAAATCATACCACATGGGAAAGATGATTGAAAGGCCTCATTTTCAGTAAGATGGAACAAGAAAGCAACTTGTTGGAAGTAATACATTTGATGTGTGCAGTCCAATGAGTGCTGAGGTACGCAGTGGATATCGTTATGTTCTTACTTCACAGATAATTTGAGTAGATGATGAGTATATTTACTTAATGAAACACAAGTCTGAATTATTGAAAGGTTCAAGTAATTTCAGAGTGAATTTGAAGATCGTCGTGACAAGAGGATAAAATGTCTATGATATGATCATAGAGATGAATATCTGAGTTACGAGTTTGGCACACAATTAAGACATTGTGGAAATTGTTTCACAACTAATACCGCCTGGACCACCATAGTGTGATGGTGTGTCCGAACATCATAACTGCACCCTATTGGATATGGTGCATACCATGATGTCTCTTATCGAATTACCACTATCGTTTGTGGGTTAGGCATTAGAGACAACCACATTCACTTTAAATAGGGCACCACACAATTCCGTTGAGACGACACCGTATGAACTATGGTTTAGAGAAACCTAAGCTGTTGTTTCTTAAAAGTTTGGGGCTGCGACGCTTATGTGAAAAAGTTTCAGGCTGATAAGCTCGAACCCAAAGCGGATAAATGCATCTTCATAGAATACCCAAAAATTGTTGGGTATACCTCCTATTTCAGATCCGGAAGCAAAAATGATTGTTTCTAGAAACGGGTGCTTTCTCGAGGAAAAGTTTCTCTCGAAAGAATTGAGTGGGAGGATTGTGGAGCCTTGATGAGGTTATTGAACCGTCACTTCAACTAGTGTGTAGCAGGGCACAGGAAGTTGTTCCTGTGGCACCTACACCAACTGAAGTGGAAGCTTATGAAAGTGATCATGAAACTTCGGATCAAGTCACTACCAAACCTCATAGGTCGACAAGGATGCATACTACTTCAGAGAGGTACGTAATCCTGTCTTGGAAGTCATGTTGCTAGACAACAATGAACCTATGAGCTATGGAGAAGCGATGGTGGGCCCGGATTCCGACGAATGGCTCGAGGCCATAAAATCCGAGAGAGGATCCATGTATAAAAACAAAGTATAGACTTTGAAAGAACTACTTGAGGGTCATATGGCTATTGGGTGCAGATGGATTTTAAAGGAAGACGGACAATGATGGTAAGTGTCACCATTAAGAAAGCTTGAATTGTCGTTAAGATGTTTCCCGACAAGTTCAAGGAGTTGACTACGATGAGACTTTTCTCACTTGTAGCGATGCCAAGAGTCTGTTGGAATTATGTTAGCAGTTACTGCATTATTTATGAAATATTACAGATAGGATGTCAAAACATTGTTTCCTCGACGATTTTCTTGAGGAAAGGTTGTATGTGATACAACCTGAAGGTTTTGTCAATCCTGAAAGATGCTAACAAGTATGCAAATCTCCAGCAATCCTTCTAAGGACTGGAGTAAGCATCTCGGAATTGTAATGTACGCTTTGATGAGGTGATCAAAGATTTTGGGTTTGTGCAAAGTTTATGAGAAACTTGTATTTCCAAAGAAGTGAGTGGGAGCACTATAGAATTTTTGATGAGTATATGTTGTTAACATATTGTTGATCAGAAATGATGTAGAATTTCTGGAAAGCATGCAGGGTTATTTGAAAAGTGTTTTTCAATGGAAAACCTGGATTAAGCTACTTGAACATTGAGCATCAAGATCTATAAGGATAGATCAAAACCGCTTAATAGTACTTTCAAATGAATACATACCGTGACAAGATTTTGAAGGAGTTCAAAATAGATCAGCAAAGAAGGAGTTGTTGGCTGTGTTACAAGGTGTGAGTATTGAGTAAGACTCAAGACCTAACCATGGCAGAAGAGAGAGAAAGGATGAAGGTCGTCCCCTATGCTTTAGACGTAGGCTCTACAGTATGCTATGATGTGTACCGCACCTGAAGTGTGCCTTGCCATGAGTCAGTCAAGGGGTACAAGAGTGATCAAGGATTGGATCACATGACAACGGTCGAAGTTATCCTTAGTAACTAGTGGAATAAGGAATTTTCTCGATTATGGAGGTGGTAAAAGAGTTCGTCGTAAAGGGTTACGTCGATGCAAACTTTGACACTAATCCGGATGACTCTGAGTAGTAAACCGGATTCGTATAGTAGAGCAGTTATTTGGAATAGCTCAAAGTAGTGCGTGGTAGCTGCATCTACAAGATGACATAGAGATTTGAAAAGCACACATGGATCTGAAATGTTCAGTCCCATTGACTAATAAACCTCTCTCACAAGCAAGATATGAACAAACCCCATGGGTGTTGGATTCATTACAATCACATAGTGATGTGAACTAGAGTATTGACTCTAGTGCAAGTGGGAGACTGTTGGAAATATGCCCTAGAGGCAATAATAAAATGGTTATTATTATATTTCCTTGTTCATGATAATTGTCTATTGTTCATGCTATAATTGTGTTATCCGGAAATTGTAATATGTGTGTGAATACATAGACCACAACATGTCCCTAGTGAGCCTCTAGTTGACTAGCTCGTTGATCAATAGATGGTTACGGTTTCCTGACCATGGACATTGGATGTCATTGATAACGGGATAACATCATTAGGAGAATGATGTGATGGACAAGACCCAATCCTAAGCATAGCGCAAGATCGTGTAGTTCGTCTGCTAAACCTTTCTAATGTCAACTATTTTTTCCTTAGACCATGAGATTATGCAACTCCCAGATATTGTAGGAATACTTTGGGTGTGCCAAATGTCACAATGTTACTGGGTGACTATAAAGGTGCACTACGGGTATCTCCAAAAGTGTCTGTTGGGTTGGCACAAATCGAGACTAGGATTTGTCACTCCGTATGACGGAGAGGTATCTCTGGGCCCACTCGGTAAGACATCATCGTAATGAGCTCAATGTGACTAAGGGTTGGTCATGGGATGATGTGTTACGGAACGAGTAAAGTGACTTGCCGGTAATGAGATTGAACGAGGTATTGGGATACCAACGATCGAATCTCGAGCAAGTAACATACCGATTGACAAAGGGAATTTTATACGGGATTGCTTGAATCCTCGACATCATGGTTCATCTGACGAGATCATCGTGGAACATGTGGGAGCCAACATGGGTATCCAGATCCCGCTTTTCGTTATTGGCCGAAGATCTGTCTCGGTCATGTCTGCATGGTTCCCGAACCCGTAGGGTCTACACACTTAAGGTTCGATGACGCTAGGGTTATTAGGAAGACTTGTATGTGATTACCGAATGTTGTTTGGAGTCCCGGATGAGATCCCAGATGTCACGAGGAGTTCCGGAATGGTTCGGAGGTGAAGATTTATATGTGGGAAGATGCCATACGGTCACCGGAAAAGTTTGGGGGCATATTAATATTGTAACGGGGCCACCGGAGGGATTCCGGGGGTCCACCGGGAGGGGCCACCTCTCTCGGAGGGCCTCATGGGCCATAGAGGAAAGGTAATCGGCCCTTGGAGGGCTGGGCGCATCCCCCCCTTGGGCCCATGCGCCTAGGGTTGGGGGGGGAAACCCTAGAGGGGGCGCCCCCTTGCTTGGGGGCCAAGCCCTTCCCCTTGGCCGCCGCCCCCCTCTAGATCTCATCTAGAGGGGGCCGGCCCCCTTCCCCCTTCCCCTATAAATAGAGGGGCAAGGGGAGGGCTGCACACCACATCAAAGGCGCAGCCCCTCCCCTCCCCAACACCTCTCCTCCTCCATTAAGAGCTTGGCGAAGCCCTGCCGGAGTACTGTCGCTCCACCACCACCACGCCGTCGTGCTACTGTTGGAGCTCTCTTACTCAACCTCTCCCTCCTCCTTGCTGGATCAAGGCGCGGGAGACGTCTCCATTCCGTACATGTGTTGAACGCGGAGGTTCCGTCCGTTCGGCGCTAGGACCATCGATGATTTGCATCACGGCGAGTACGACTCCATCAACCCCGTTCTCTTGAACGCTTCCGCTCATGATCTACAAGGGTATGTAGATGCACTCCTCTCCCTCTCGTTTCTAGATGACTCCATAGATTGATCTTGGTGATGCGTAGAAAATTTTAAATTTCTGTTATGATCCCCAACACTTGAAGCTGCTGTTGTTTCTTTTTCAGGCTCCTTGAAGTGGCTAATAGCCGGCGTTTAAAGCGGTCTTGCTCGAGAGGTTCCTCAGGCACGATGAAATCCTCGTTGCCAAGGCTCTCCTCATCCTCAGAGAGCGGAAGATAATTACTTTCCTCCGAGTCTTCATGTATGGTCTGTTCATGCGGGCTATCGTGCCCGTCTTCCAATTCATCCTGTTTGGATGTTGCCCCAACAGGGGCTTCATTGTCTTCAGCATCGTCCGGGGTGTTGTTTTCTCCGGTGCCGGTATTACTGTCTTTTACATGACGTGACTTAGAGAGGCGCTGTTGATGCCGGCTTCTGGGCTGTGTCTCAGGAGGTTCATCCTCAACTGGATCTTCTTTGCCATCGTCATTAGTTTGTTTAGGTGTATCCACCGTGTATACGTCGTATGGCGAAGTGATCGTCCCGCGTTCGGTGAGTGGCGGGTTTCAGCCCTGCTCTTTTTCGGCTTCGTCATCTATACCGTCGAAGTCTTCGGAGCCGTAATCGAGCATGTCGGTTAAGTCCTCGACAGTGGCTATGGAGTGAGTGGCGGGTGGGAAGCAAGATTCTCCATCGTCAGCCCCTAGTTCGAACCGCACATAGTTCGACTGTGAGTTCCCCGCCAAGGATAGGTTTTTTATGAGTTTAGCATGTCGCCCAATGGTGAGTGCTGGAAGATGTCTGCGGCGCTGAATTCGAAGATCGATAAACGATCAAGTTCGATATCCGCAGGCTCACATGGTCTGGAACTTACGGCCGGAGACGAGTCCAGAGCTCCGGTGGCACAGTTATCGTGTGAGATCAAGTCTATGTGCGGCTCCAACGCCGGGGAATCTGTGGCCTCCGTGGCGGGGTTGACCTTCCCATCCTTGAATGGTGTAGTCTACTCCGGATCTAAGGCCAGAGCGGTTATGGGAGTTGTCTCCTGGATGTAGTCTGATGATAGATTTAGGTCATGTCCCTCGGGGTGGCTAGGATTGGTAGCCGCGGTCTCGAATCCGGCGAAGATCAAGTCCCCACAGATGTCTGCAACATAGTTCAAGCTCCCAAATCTGGCCTGATGGCCAGGGGCGTAGCTTTCGATCTGCTCCAGATGGCCAAGTGACTTGGCCCGCAGAGTGAAGCCGCCAAACATGAAGATCTGTTCAGGGAGGAAGGCTCCCGCTTGGGTAGCATCATTGTAGATGGTTGAAGGAGCCATTGAACCTCTTGATGACAGCACAGTGGAACTCTCAATGAAAGCACCAATGTCGGTGTCAAAACCGGCGGATCTCGGGTAGGGGGTCCCGAACTGTCGTCTAAGGTCGATGGTAACAGGAGACAGGGGACACAGTGTTTTACCCAGGTCCGAGCTCTCTCTATGGAGGTAATACCCTACGTCCTGCTTGAGTGATCTTGATGAATATGAGTATTACAAGAGTTGATCTACCATGAGATCATAATGGCTAAACCCTGTAGGTCAAGCTTGTATGGTTATGATAATGTATGTCCTCCGGACTAAGTCCTCCGGTTTATATAGACACCGGGAGGATCTAGGGTTACACAAGGTCGGTTACAAAGAAAGGAATCTACATAGTCGGTCGCCAAGCTTGCCTTCCACGCCAAGGAGAGTCCCATCCAGATACGGGTGCAGTCTTCGGTCTTCGTATCTTCACAGCCCATCAGTCTGGCCGATGGCTAACAGACCGGACGCCCGAGGACCCCCTAGTCAAGGACTCCCTCACTAACACTGGTGCACGAAATTATAACCAGCGTTGTAAGGGGAGACAAGTTGAAGGGACAAAATTTGACCTGGAGGCAATGCTGAACCAGCCATGTCCAAAACACAGAACGGATCAAAAGCCAGCTACCCATCGGTGGAAAGATTGAAGCATAATGAGACACTTTAGGGAGTCCATCCAGCACAACCATGGCTCGAACGGCGGTTCAGGGTCTGGCTCTCATGGTCCGGGTCATGGAGCTGGCAGTTCAAATTCCGGGTTTCAAGGCCACGACAACCAGGGTAACTACAACCAGCAGAATCATCAGGTAAATCAACAGCAGCAACAATCTGGTTATCAGAGCAACCCCAAGCAACTGAATAGTGGACAATACCACGTCTTCACCACCAGTTTGTGTAAGCGGGATCAAAAGCTTCACAAGAGGGCAGTGAATGCTATTGAGCCGGAGGTGCCACGTTATTTACGATGGTCAGAGCAACCTATTATATGCAGTCGCGAGGATCACCTGCCCCGGGTTGACAATTTGGGTCACCTGTCTCTAGTGGTGACGCCTCAGGTTGGAGGCTATAAATTTACTAAGGTACTCATGGATGGAGGCAGTAGCATTGATATACTTTATTATGAAACCTTCCGTCACATGGGACTGACAGATAAAAATCTTAAGCCGTCAAACATCGTTTTTCACGGTGTCGTGCCTGGTAAGTCGGCTTATCCAGTGGGTAAGATATCCTTGGAGGTTGCCTTTGGAGATGAGCATGATTGCAGATCTGAGACTCTCATCTTTGAAGTGGCCAAGATTAAGAGCCCTTATCATGCTCTGTTTGGGCGGCCAGCTTATGCTAAATTCATGGTGAGGCCTTGTTATGTTTACTTGCAACTTAAGATGCCGGGTTATAAGGGCACCATCATGGTGCATGGGAGTCGTAAGGTGGCCTTGGAGTGTGAAGAAGGTGACACTACTTATGCTGAATCAGTGTGTGCAACAGAGGAACTGAAATTTTACAAGGATAATGTTGACCTGGTAGACATGACGTCCTTGAAAAAGCCAACCACAGAGCATGATCCTTTGTTAAAGTTTAAGTTGGTAGATGACACTAAATTGGTTGATTTCGTTCCTGGCGACTCATCCAAGCAGTTCAGCATCAATGCTAATCTGGATCCGAAATAGGAAAATGCGATCATCGAGTTCATCCGTGAGAACCGGGACATCTTTGCATGGAAGCCTTCAGACATGCCAGGTGTACCAAGGGAACTTGCTGAGCACACTCTTAATATTGATCTGAAGTTTAAGCCGGTCAAACAATTCCTTCATCGTTTTAACAAGGAGAGGCGGAAGGCCATTGGTGAAGAGGTGGCCCGGCCCTTAGCTGCCGAGTTTATCATTGAAGTATTTCATCCTTAGTGGTTGGCTAACCCGGTGTTAGTGCTTAAGAAGAATAGCACTTGGCGGATGTGTGTGGACTACACGGACTTAAACAAGGCTTCTCTGGCTGATCCGTTTGCTCTCCCCCGTATTGATCAAATCATTGATGCGATGGCGGGTTGTGAGCGTTTGAGTTTTTTGGATGCTTATTCTGGTTATCATCAGATCAAGATGGCAGTGAAGGACCAAGAGAAGACAACTTTCATTACTCCATTTGGAGCCTTTTGCTATGTGTCTATGCCTTTTGGGCTCAAAAGTTCCCAGGCGACTTACCAGCGGTGTGTGCATAATTGTCTTCACAATCAGATCGGGCATAATGTTCATGCTTACATAGATGACATTGTGGTAAAATCCAGGAAGGAGACCCTGATTGATGATTTGAAGGAGATGTTTGACAATCTTCGGGTTTATAAAATGATGCTTAACCCGGCCAAGTGTGTCTTTGGGGTACCGGCGGGTAAGCTTTTGGGTTTTCTGGTCTCTAACAGAGGCGTTGAAGCTAACCCAGAGAAGATCAAGGATATTACTTCCTTGGCTAAACCGGCATGTGTTAATGATGTTCAGTGCCTGGCAGGTCGTATTGGGGCCTTAAGCCAGTTAGGTGAGAAGGCTATCCCTCTTTACCAGATGATGAAGAAGACGAACCACTTTGTTTGGAGTGATGCTGCTAATCGAGCATTTGAGGATCTGAAGAGAGAGTTGGCTGAGCCGCCGGTTCTTGCTGCTCCCATTGATAAAGAACCCTTGCTATTATATGTGGCTACCAATAGCCGAGTTGTTAGCGTTGCTATTGTGGTGGAGAGGAAGGAAACATGCAAGGAGTATCCGGTTCTATAGCCGATTTACTACATCAATGAGGTGCTTATTGAGTCCAAGCAGGGATATCCGCACCGGCAGAAGCTTGTGTATGGGGTCTTCATGGCACTTTGGCTTGGTGGCCTACAAAAGCCTCGAATTTTTTGATTTCTTCAGTAAAAAAAAGACACATCCTTGACATTTTGGGCCGAACGAAATTTTTTTCTGTCATACATATGACACTTCTATGACCATAATTGTGACAAAACCCGATATAATCATAGATGTGGTGGGCTCCTACTTCTATGACAAAAAATCATGACAGAAAATGGGCTTTTCGTCCTGGGCAGGCCGGAGACGCAGCTGCATGACATTCTTTGGGCCGTCCATGACAGAAAAAACCATGGTAGAAGCGAGGGGGTGGAAAATTTTGGGGAGTTCCCGGTTACAGTGGGAGGTCGGGGGCCGAGCGATGCGCGTTTCTCTCGTACACATACGCGCGTGTGTGCGAGGCGTTGGCTCTAACTGAACCCGAGCGAGGCGTTGGGCTCTAACTGAACCCGAGCGATTGCACTGTAGGCTACGCATTACTGAACCCGAGCAATCGATCGATGGCTGTTAACTGAACGCGATCGAGCGATTCCTTCGCTACTGCTGCTAACTGAAGCCGATGGATGCTGCCTCTGGGATGAACAGTGAGTGTTGCGGGGGGGGGGGGGGTAGGATGAACAGTGAGCGGTGGCGTTGCCTCTGGATGAACAGGACCCCGTGGTGTGGTGGAGGGCTGGATGAATAGTAGTTGGTGGAGGAGTGCCCGTGGAGGGGTGGTTGAACAGGACCCCGTGGTGTGGAGGGCAGGATGAACAGTAGACGGTGGAGGGGTGCTTGAACAGTAGCCGGTGGAGTAGCGCGCGGTGTAGGCTAGAGGAGGTCGATGGTAGCCCGTGGAGGCTGGAGGAGGTCGACGGTGGAGATGAACAGTATCCCGTGGAATCCCGTTTTGCGGTACGCCACACCCCTCCCGATGAACAGGACCCCTGTTTCGACCGTAGCGCTACAACACAAGTCCGTTTCGTCCGTTTTGCGGTACGCCACACCCCTCCCGATCAACAGGACCCCCGTTTCGACCGTAGGAGGTCCGTTTCGTCCGTTTTTCGGTACGCCACACCCCTCCCGATGAACAGGACCCCCGTTTCGACCGTAGGAGGTCCATTTCCTCCGTTTTGCGGTACGCCAGACCCCTCCCGATCAACAGGACCCTGTTCCAAACATAGGAGGTTCGTTTCCTCCGTTGTGTGGTACGCCAGGCCTAGTTTCCATCGCATGTTCCGTCCAAGCCCTCCCGATGAACACGACCACGCATTTCGTTCCGACCCAGGCGGTTGGCTCCCACGCGTTCCGTTGCCTCCCGATGAACACGACGCATTCC
Organism: Triticum aestivum; assembly: GCF_018294505.1. Taxonomy (NCBI): domain Eukaryota; kingdom Viridiplantae; phylum Streptophyta; class Magnoliopsida; order Poales; family Poaceae; genus Triticum; species Triticum aestivum. The sequence goes on from NC_057797.1 coordinate 466,257,449, forward strand.
GTTGCCTCCCCATGAATAGGACGCATTCTGTTGCCTCCCCATGAACACGGCGATGACGTTGTTTCTCCGTTCTGACCCAGCCATGTACACGAGCCCTGGCCATACGTATGCGTGAGTAGGCGTTTGAGACCCCGCCCATATGTACACATACGTGGCCGTATTTTCTTTCTTGCACCCTGGCCGCTGTACGTACGTGTACATGCTACGTGCGCGCCTCTACATCCACCAGTATATATGTACATACACGTTCGCGACCAGAATGACAACGCTACGTCGCTTCGACCAGGTGGGTCCTGACTGTCAGGCACTTCCTTGCGTGCGAAGATGTAGCTGGTGGGTCCCAACAGTCAGGGGGCGAATCATTTTTTTGCCCGGGCGCACTTCCTTGCATGCGAAGATGTAGCTGGTGGGTCCCAACAGTCAGGGGGGTGAATCATTTTTTTGCCCGGACGCACTTCCTTCCGTGCGAAGATGTAGCTGGTGGGTCCCAGCAGTCAGGGGGAAACATTTTTTTCACGAAATACGGTGGCCCGTCCGGTGGGTCCCCGCTGTCAGGTGGATGAATCATTATTTTGCGCGTAATAAGGAGGCACTTCCTTGTTGCGGCCGTGGACCCAGCTGTCAGCCTCTCCACATACAGTCCATGTCCGATGGAAGTTGTTCCTTGACCACGTTAACCACGCTGCGTCGAGAGCACCACGGCAGTGGACGACGGCAAGGACTGTTGGGGAACGTTGCAGAAAACAAAAAAAATTCCTACGGTTTCACCAAGATCCATCTACGAGTTCATCTAGCAACGAGTGATTGGATTGCATCTACATACCTTTGTAGATCATGCGCGGAAGCATTCAAAGAACGGGGATGAGGAAGTCGTACTCGACGTGACCCAAATCACCGGAGATCCTAGAGCCGAACGGACGGCACCTCCGCGTTCAACACACGTACAGTCAGCGTGACGTCTCCTCCTTCTTGATCCAGCAAGGGGAAGGAGAGGTTGATGAAGATCCAGCAGCACGACGGCGTGGTGGTGGATGCAAGGGTCACCGCAGGAGGGCTTCGCCGTTCTACTGCGAGAGGGAGAGGTGTAGCAGGGGAGAGGGAGGCGCCAAGACTCAAGGGTGCAGCTGCCCCTCCCTCCCCCCCTTTATATAGGCCCCTTAGGGGGTGCGCCGGCCCTAGGAGATGGGATCTCCTAGGGGGGCAGCGGCCAAGGGGTGGACTGCCCCCCAAGCCAGGTGGGGCGCCCCCCCACCCTAGGGTTCCCAACCCTAGGCGCATGGGGTGGGCCAAGGGGGGCGCACCAGCCCACTATGGGCTGGTTCCCCTCCCCACTTAGCCCATGGGGCCCTCCGGGATGGGTGGCCCCACCCGATGGACCCCCGGAACCCTTCCGGTGGTCCCGGTACAATACCGGTGACCCCCGAAACTCTCCCGATGGCCGAAACTGCACTTCCTATATATAATTCTTCACCTCCGGACCATTCCGGAACTCCTCGTGACGTCCAGGATCTCATCCGGGACTCCGAACAACTTTCGGGTTACTGCATATTCATATCTCTACAACCCTAGCGTCACCGAACCTTAAGTGTGTAGACCCTACGGGTTCGGGAGACATGTAGACATGACCGAGATGGCTCTCAGGTCAATAACCAATAGAGGGATCTGGATACCCATGTTGGCTCCCACATGCTCCTCGATGATCTCATCGGATGAACCACGATGTCGAGGATTCAAGCAACCCCATATACAATTCCCTTTGTCAAATCGGTACGTTACTTGCCCAAGATTCGATCGTCGGTATCCCAATACCTCGTTCAATCTCGTTACCGGCAAGTCACTTTACTTGTATCGTAATGCATGATCCCGTGACCAGACACTTGGTCACTTTGAGCTCATTGTGATGATGCATTACCGAGTGGGCCCAGAGATACCTCTCCGTCATACGGAGTGACAAATCCCAGTCTTGATCCGTGTCAACCCAACAGACACTTTTGAAGATACCCGTAGTATACCTTTATAGTCACCCAGTTACGTTGTGACGTTTGGTACACCCAAAGCACTCCTACGGTATCCGGGAGTTACACGATCTCATGGTCTAAGGAAAAGATACTTGACATTGGAAAAACTCTAGCAAACAAACTATACGATCTTGTGCTATGTTTAGGATTGGGTCTTGTCCATCACATCATTCTCCTAATGATGTGATCTCGTTATCAATGACATTCAATGTCCATAGTCAGGAAACCATGACTATATATTGATCAACGAGCTAGTCAACTAGAGGCTTACTAGGGACATGTTGGTGTCTATGTATTCACACATGTATTACGATTTCCGGATAACACAATTATAGCATGAATAAAAGACAATTACATTGAACAAGGAAATACAATAATAATCCTTTTATTATTGCCTCTAGGGAATATTTCCAACAGTCTCCCACTTGCACTAGAGTCAATAATCTAGTTACATTGTGATGAATTGAACACCCATGGAATTCTGGTGTTGATCATGTTTTGCTCTAGGGAGAGGTTTAGTCAATGGATCTGCTACATTCAGGTCCGTATATACTTTACAAATATCCATGTCTCCATCTTGAACATTTTCATGAATGGAGTTGAAGCGACGCTTGATGTGCCTGGTCTTCTTGTGAAACCTGGGCTCCTTGGAAAGTGCAATAGCTTCGGTGTTGTCACAGAAGAGTTTGATCGGCCCCGACGCATTGGGTATGACTCCTAGGTCGGTGATGAACTCCTTCACCCAAATTGCTTCATGTGCTGCCTCCGAGGCTGCCATGTACTCCGCTTCACATGTAGATCCCGCCACGATGCTTTGCTTGCAACTGCACCAACTTACTACCCCACCATTCAAAATATACACGTATCCAGTTTGTGACTTAGAGTCATCCAGATCTGTGTCAAAGCTAGCGTCGACGTAACCCTTTACGACGAGCTCTTCGTCACCTCCATAAATGAGAAACATTTCCTTAGTCCTTTTCAGGTACTTCAGGATATTCTTGACCGCTGTCCAGTGTTCCTTGCCGGGATTACTTTGGTACCTACCTACCAAACTTACGACAAGGTTTACATCAGGTCTGGTACACAGCATGGCATACATAATAGAACCTATGGCTGAGGCATAGGGGATGACACTCATCTCTTCTATATCTTCTGTTGTGGTCGGACATTGAGCTGAGCTCAATTTCACACCTTGCAACACAGGCAAGAATCCCTTCTTAGACTGATCCATATTGAACTTCTTCAATATCTTATCAAGGTATGTGCTTTGTGAAAGACCTATGAGGCATCTTGATCTATCTCTATAGATCTTGATGCCTAATATATAAGCAGCTTCTCCAAGGTCCTTCATTGAAAAACTCTTATTCAAGTAGGCCTTAATGCTGTCCAAAAGCTCTATATAATTTCCCATCAAAAGTATGTCATCTACATATAATATGAGAAATGCTACAGAGCTCCCACTCACTTTCTTGTAAATGCAGGCTTCTCCATAAGTCTGCATAAACCCAAATGCTTTGATCATCTCATCAAAGCGAATGTTCCAACTCCGAGATGCTTGCACCAGCCCATAAATCGAGCGTTGGAGCTTGCACACCTTGTCAGCATTCTTAGGATCGACAAAACCTTCCGGCTGCATCATATACAATTTTTCCTTAAGGAAACCATTAAGGAATGCCGTTTTGACGTCCATTTGCCATATCTCATAATCATAGAATGCGGCAATTGCTAACATGATTCGGACGGACTTTAGCTTCACTACCGGTGAGAAAGTCTCATCGTAGTCAACCCCTTGAACTTGTCGATAACCCTTAGCGACAAGCCGAGCTTTATAGATGGTCACATTACCATCCGCGTCTGTCTTCTTCTTAAAGATCCATTTATTTTCTATGGCTTGCCGCTCGACGGGAAAGTTAGTCAAAGTCCATACTTCGTTTTCATACATGGATCCTATCTCGGATTTCATGGCTTCCAGCCATTTGTCGGAATCCGGGCCCACCATCGCTTCTTCATAGTTCGAAGGTTCACCGTTGTCTAACAACATGATTTCCAAGACAGGGTTGCCGTACCATTTTGGTGCGGAACGTGTCCTTGTGGACCTTCGAATTTCAGTAGGAGCTTGATCAGAAGTATCTTGATCATCATCATTAACTTCCTCTCTAATTGGTGCAGGCACCACAGGAACATTTTCCTGAGTTGCGCCACTTTCCGGTTCAAGAGGTAATACTTCATCAAGTTCTACTTTCCTCCCACTTACTTCTTTCGAGAGAAACTCCTTCTCTTTAAAGGATCCATTCTTGGCAACAAAGATCTTGCCTTCGGATCTGAGGTAGAAGGTATACCCAATAGTTTCTTTAGGGTATCCTATGAAGATGCATTTTTCCGACTTGGGTTCGAGCTTTTCAGGTTGAAGTTTCTTGACATAAGCATCGCATCCCCAAACTTCTAGAAACGATAGCTTAGGTTTCTTCCCAAACCATAATTCATACAGTGTCGTCTCAACGGATTTCGACGGAGCCCTATTTAAAGTGAATGCGGCAGTCTCTAAAGCATAGCCCCAAAATGATAGCGGTAAATCGGTAAGAGACATCATAGATCGCACCATATCTAATAGAGTGCGATTACGACATTCGGACACACCATTACGCTGAGGTGTTCCAGGCGGCGTGAGTTGTGAAACTATTCCACATTTTCTTAAGTGTGTGCCAAATTCGTGACTCAAGTATTCTCCTCCACGATCTGATCGCAGGAACTTGATTTTCCTGTCACGTTGATTCTCAACCTCACTCTGAAATTCCTTAAACCTTTCAAAGGTCTCAGACTTGTGTTTCATTAAGTAGACATACCCATATCTACTCAAGTCATCAGTGAGGGTGAGAACATAACGATAGCCACCACGAGCCTCAACACTCATTGGACCGCACACATCAGTATGTATGATTTCCAATAAGTTGGTTGCTCGCTCCATTGTTCCTGAGAATGGAGTCTTGGTCATTTTACCCATGAGGCATGGTTCGCACGTGTCAGATGATTCGTAATCAAGAGACTCTAAAAGTCCATCTGCATGGAGTTTCTTCATGCGTTTGACACCTATGTGACCAAGGCGGTAGTGCCACAAGTATGTGGGACTATCATTATCAACCTTACATCTTTTGGTATTCACACTATGAATATGTGTAGCATTATGCTCGAGTTTCATTAAGAATAAACCATTCACCATCGGAGCATGACCATAAAACATATCTCTCATATAAATAGAACAACCATTATTCTCGGATTTAAATGAGTAGCCATCTCGTATTAAACGAGATCCTGATACAATGTTCATGCTCAAACTTGGCACTAAATAACAATTATTGAGGTTCAAAACTAATCCCGTAGGTAAATGTAGAGGTAGCGTGCCGACGGCGATCACATCGACCTTGGAACCATTCCCGACGTGCATCGTCACCTCGTCCTTCGCCAGTCTCCGCTTATTCCACAGCTCCTGCTTTGAGTTATAAATGTGAGCAACTGCACCTGTATCAAATACCCAGGAGCTACTATGAGTACTGGTAAGGTACACATCAATTACATGTATATCACATATACCTTTCGTTTTGCCGGCCTTCTTGTCCGCTAAGTATTTGGGGCAGTTCCGCTTCCAGTGACCACTTTCCTTGCAATAAATGCACTTAGTCTCGGGCTTGGATCCATTCTTTGGCTTCTTCCCGGCAGCTTGCTTGCCGGGCGCGGAAACTCCCTTGCCATCCTTCTTGAAGTTCTTCTTACCCTTGCCTTTCTTGAACTTAGTGGTTTTATTCACCATCAACACTTGATGTTCCTTTTTGACTTCTACCTCTACTGATTTCAGCATTGCAAATACTTCAGGAATGGTCTTTTCCATCCCCTGCATATTGAAGTTCATCACAAAGCTCTTGTAGCTCGGTGGAAGCGATTGAAGGATTCTGTCAATGACCGCGTCATCCGGGAGATTAACTCCCAGCTGAGTCAAGCGGTTATGTAACCCAAACATAGTGTGTAGGTGCTCACTGACAGAACTGTTTTCCTCCATCTTACAGCTGAAGAACTTGTCGGAGACTTCATATCTCTCGACCCGGGCATGAGCTTGAAAAACCATTTTCAGCTCTTCGAACATCTCATATGCCCCGTGTCTCTCAAAACGCTTTTGGAGCCCCGGTTCTAAGCTGTAAAGCATGCCACACTGAACGAGGGAGTAATCAGCGGTACGTGTCTGCCAAGCGTTCATAACGTCTTGTTCTGCAGGGAGAACAGGTGCGTCACCTAGCGGTGCTTGTAGGACATACTCTTTCTTGGCAGCTATGAGGATGATCCTCAGGTTCCGGACCCAGTCTGTGTAGTTGCTGCCATCGTCTTTCAGCTTGGTTTTCTCTAGGAATGCGTTGAAGTTGAGGACAACGTTGGCCATTTGATCTACAATACATGTTGTAAAGATTTTAGACTAAGTTCATGATGATTAAGTTCATCTAAATCAAATTATTCAATGAACTCCCACTCAGATAGACATCCCTCCAGTCATCTAAGTATAACATGATCCGAGTTAACTAGGCTGTGTCTGATCATCACGTGAGACGGACTAGTCAACATCGGTGAACATCTTCATGTTGATCGTATCTTCTATACGACTCATGCTCGACCTTTCGGTCTTCTGTGTTCCGAGGCCATGTCTGTACATGCTAGGCTCGTCAAGTCAACCTAAGTGTTTGCATGTGTAAATCTGTCTTACACCCATTGTATGTGAACGTTGGAATCTATCACACCCGATCATCACGTGGTGCTTCGAAACAACAAACTGTCGCAACGGTGCACAGTTAAGTGGAACACTTTCTTGAAATTATTATGAGGGATCATCTTATTTACTACCGTCATTCTAAGTAAACAAGATGCAAAAACATGATAAACATCACATGCAATCAAATAATAATAGTGACATGATATGGCCAATATCACATAGCTCCTTTGATCTCCATCTTGGGGCTCCATGATCATCTTGTCACCGGCATGACACCATGATCTCCATCATCGTGTCTCCATGAAGTTGCTCGTCAACTATTACTTCTACTACTATGGCTAACACGTTTATCAATAAAGTAAAGTAATTTACATGGCGTTTCTCAATGACACGCAGGTCATACAAAAAATAAAGACAACTCCTATGGCTCCTGCCGGTTGTCATACTCATCGACATGCAAGTCGTGATTCCTATTACAATAGCATGAACATCTCATACATCACATATATATCATTCATCATTCATCACAACTTTGGCCATATCACATCACAAAACACTTGCTGCAAAAACAAGTTAGACGTCCTCTAATTGTTGTTGCAAGTTTTACGTGGCTGCAATAGGGTTCTAGCAAGAACGTTTTCTTACCTACGTGAAAGCCACAATGTGATTTGTCAACTTCTATTTACCCTTCATAAGGACCCTTTTCATCGAATCCGCTCCAACTAAAGTGGGAGAGACAGACACCCGCCAGCCACCTTATGCAAATAGTGCATGTTAGTCGGTGGAACCGGTCTCACGTAAGCGTACGTGTAAGGTTGGTCCGGGCCGCTTCATCCCACGATACTGCTGAAGCAAAATAAGACTAGTAGCGGAAGAAAGTTGAAAACATCTACGCCCACAACAAATTGTGTTCTACTCGTGCAAAGAGAACTACGCATAGACCTAGCTCATGATGCCACTGTTGGGGAACGTTGCAAAAAACAAAAAAATTTCCTACGGTTTCACCAAGATCCATCTACGAGTTCATCTAGCAACGAGTGATCGGATTGCATATCCATACCTTTGTAGATCACGCGCGGAAGCATTCAAAGAACGGGGATGAGGAAGTCGTACTCGACGGGATCCAAATCACCGGAGATCCTAGCGCCGAACGGACGGCACCTCCGCATTCAACACACGTACGGTTAGCGTGACGTCTCCTCCTTCTTGATCCAGCAAGGGGAAGGAGAGGTTGATGAAGATCCAGCAGCACGACGGCGTGGTGGTGGATGCAGGGGTCACCGCAGCAGGGCTTCGTCGTTCTACTATGAGAGGGAGAGGTGTAGCAGGGGAGAGGGAGGCGCCAAGACTCAAGGGTGCGGCTGCCCCTCCCTCCCCCCCCCCCTTCATACAGGCCCCCTAGGGGGTGCACCGGCCCTAGGAGATGGGATCTCCTAGGGGGGGGGGCGGCCAAGGGGTGGAGTGCCCCCCAAGCCAGGTGGGGCGCCCCCCCACCCTAGGGTTCCCAACCCTAGGCGCATGGGGTGGGCCAAGGGGGGCGCACCAGCCCACTATGGGTTGGTTCCCCTCCCCACTTAGCCCATGGGGCCCTCCGGGATGGGTGGCCCCACCCGGTGGACCCTCGGGACTCTTCCGGTGGTCCCCGTACAATACCGGTGACCACCGAAACTCTCCCGATGGCCGAAACTGCACTTCCTATATATAATTCTTCACCTCCGGACCATTCCGGAACTCCTCGTGACGTCCAGGATCTCATCTGGGACTCTGAACAACTTTCGGGTTACTGCATATTCATATCTCTACAACCCTAGCGTCACCGAACCTTAAGTGTGTAGACCCTACGGGTTCGGGAGACATGTAGACATGACCGAGATGGCTCTCAGGTCAATAACCAATAGCGGGATCTGGATACCCATGTTGGCTCCCACATGCTCCTCGATGATCTCATCGGATGAACCACGATGTCGAGGATTCAAGCAACCCCGTATACAATTCCCTTTGTCAAATCGGTACGTTACTTGCCCGAGATTCGATCGTCGGTATCCCAATACCTCGTTCAATCTCGTTACCGGCAAGTCACTTTACTCGTACCGTAATGCATGATCCCGTGACCAGACACTTGGTCACTTTGAGCTCATTGTGTTGATGCATTACCGAGTGGGCCTAGAGATACCTCTCCGTCATACGGAGTGACAAACACTTTCGGAGATACTCGTAGTATACCTTTATAGTCACCCAGTTACGTTGTGACGTTTGGTACACCCAAAGCACTCCTACGGTATCCGGGAGTTACACAATCTCATGGTCTAAGGAAAACATACTTGACATTGGAAAAACTCTAGCAAACGAACTATACGATCTTGTGCTATGTTTAGGATTGGGTCTTGTCCATCACTTCATTCTCCTAATGATGTGATCTCGTTATCAATGACATTCAATGTCCATAGTCAGGAAACCATGACTATCTGTTGATCAACGAGCTAGTCAACTAGAGGCTTACTAGGCCATGTTGGTGTCTATGTATTCACACATGTATTACGATTTCCGGATAACACAATTATAGCATGAATAAAAGACAATTATCATGAACAAGGAAATACAATAATAATCCTTTTATTATTGCCTCTAGGGCATATTTTCAACAAGGACTAGGAAGGGGATGACTCAGAGCCGGGGAAGACGCAGCAGTGGATGCCCACGCGAAGAGGAGTACGAGGGTTCACTAGTTCGGCTGCGGTGTGAGGCTGTTGTTGCCGCAGAATAACAGGGGTTGTGGGTGAGTAGAGGGATGGCCTGGCCAACGGTGGGAGTAGTAGGGGGCGGTGAGGCCTCCGCGGCATCACAGCCGGCCACGGGAGGCAGGAGCACGTGATACGACCGGTGCTTGTTTGGGCGGCTGGGGCAAGAAGACCAGAGGTTGAAGAAGCACTACGGCCGTTGGATGAACATCGTACGGTAACAGGAGCTAGAATCATTCATATTGACTAAGTTGACAAAGCCCTCCGTCCCCGTCAACTTGGTAGGCCCACAAGTCAGCCTCCCACTATGCTGGGTTCCAGCTGGCAGGGGGAATATTCATTTTTTGTGCGTAATAAGGAGGCACTTCCTTGCGTGTGAAGATAGCTGGTGGGTCCGACATGTCAGCGGGGGGCACGTTATTTTCGCGAAATACAGAGGCCCTTCCAGTGGGTCCCAGATGTCAGGTGGAGGAATCATTATTTTGCGCGTAATAAGGAGGCATTTCCTTGTGTGCGACCGTGGACCCAGCTGTCAGCCTCTCCACGCACAGTCTACTTCCGATGGTGTCGTTCATTGACCATGTTGACCACGCCGCACCGAGCGCATCCAAGGTGGTGGACGACGGCGAGGCCCCGGACAGCAACGAGCCGGAGATGGGAAGACGCGGGAGTAGAGTTGCAGACGGAGGGGTGTACGAGGGTTAACTGGTTCTAGTGCGGTGTGGTTCGGCAGTCGGTGGAGAAGAATAGGAGGTGTCGAGGGGTGGATGGATGGCCTGGCCAACGGTGGAGTAGCGCTTCATAGCGAAGTGTGCTAAGCAGAGCTGCTAGCAGCAGGAGGCGGGAGGTGGTCCCGGCGGTGCCGGAGGAAGAAGATGAGAGATTGAAGATGGATGCCGGTCGTTGGATGTAAATCCAACGGCTAACATGTCAGAATCATCTATTGACTAAATTGACAACGACTTGCGTTGGCTTCGACCTATTGGCCCACATTTCAGCCCCCAAAAATGTGGCACGTATTCAACCCATTTTTTCCAGAATTTACAGTCTTTTTTTTGCACGGTAGAATTTATAGTCAATTTAATTTTTTTTGAATTATAGCCATTAGCTGGGCTGGGTGAACAAATTATGTAGCATCCATGCAGCCCATTTATTTTATTTCCTAAAAATTGACAGGCCATTATAATGTTGGATTGGGCCAGCAATGTTATCAAAAAATAAAAAGGGGCTGAGCATTTTGTTATGAATATATTTAAATAATAAGTGATATTATTGCGTTCGTCCTTAAATCTTACCAAGCTTTTGTACACAATCACTAGGATTTTCGTGCCAAAACAATCCAGGATTTTATTTGTTAATAAATTATTTTTATAAGTTAATAAGATGTGGGATATTGTTTTCTTACATCTATAAGTATCTATTAAATATATGATGACAATAAAAATAATATATAATAACATATAAAATAATTTAAATATATATAATATAGTTAGAAGGGAAACATAAGTTGGACCTGGCGTTCCTATTCTTATATAGAAAAATAGAACAGACCTCTGTGTTTTCTTCAAAAAAATAAATAAATTGGGCTGCCAAAAATAAAACCTCGGATGGGAGGTCCATAGGCCGGTCGATACATGACGACCCTAAGAAAATACAAACAGGCCTATGGACCTCCCATCCGAGGTCGTGGGCTGCGCATGTTAAAAATGAAAGCATAGACGGGGCAGCCCAAAACCACGTCCAACACTTGCCAAAACTTCGTCCCTCGATTTCTCTGTGTTTCACACACTCGACATTGTGTGGGCATTTTGACTGTGCATCATATGAAGATGTGCTATGCATGAATGTTGATCAGCATGATGTTAACTGGCTGGTAGTTCCATTTTCGACCATGAATAAAACTTCCAACAAGATGTTAACCCTGTTTGAAAAGGTAGTGTTAATATAAATGCTCTGCCTCTGAAAGTTTCAGTTTCTTATCTAAAACTGAACTTGCAGTTTCTTATGTGAAACTGAAACTTGAAGTTTCTTCTCTGAGAATCACATTGTCTGCACTTTTATACTCCTATGAAACTACATTTTTAAGTGCTAAAAATAGATCTCTAGGATTCATAAAATATTTAATATGCTCAATACTGCAAATCTGAAATTCAAAAGACATTCATATCTGAAAGTACTCTCAAAATACATAACACAAAACACAATTCACAACCTGCAAATACTGACAACCCTAAGCTCCTCCTGACAATTCACAACCTGCCCGACTATTGGGCTGGGGGGCAGCCCCCTCCTATTCCTCGGCGGCAGATAGCCGCCCCGTGAGATGATGTGAACGGCGAGGGAGACGATGGTGGTGAAGCGTCGTCGGGCCAACTGCTTTTCTCCTCTTGAAGTTGGGTTCAGTCGACGAAGACTCCACCGGCTCGCTCTGGCAGGACACCCTCACAAACGACACCTTGTAGATGCTCGATCCTTCAAACTCTGGTGGATGCACCATCTGTGATCGATACTCCCACCACCGCTCCCTCACGATTGGATTCGGTGAATATGTTTGCTCCACCACCAGCTCTATGTACTCCAGCGCGACTCCCTCTAGGAGTATCACCACCTTTTCGCTCTATTGCAGATATTTGGCCATGGATGTCGCCGTCGCCGCTAGTTGGTCCTTGTTGTCAAACCAAGACTGTATCTCCAACATCCTAGCTAGCTTCACAGGGTCGCCGTCTGCGATCCTCACGTATCGGTTGTACTCCTCCATCGAACTAGTTCTCCACAGCACCTTCACTCGCCGGCGGTGGTTTTTGAATGGAAGAGGAGAGGAGCAGCGCTGGTTTTGGATTAGAACGGGAGAGGAGCGACGCTGGTTTTGGACTGGAACAGGAGAGGAGGGGCGGTGGTTTTGAAATGGAAGAGGAGAGGAGCGGCGCTGCATTTAGATTGGAACATGAGAGGAGTGGCGGTGGTTTAAGAGGATAAGAGCGGAAGAGCGGCGCTTGTCTTGCAAGTATTTTTTTTGTTGTTTTGAGTATTTTGGGTCAAAGTTTGACCACGTACTGTATTTGACAAGCAAAATGTGAATGCATGTCATCAAAATTGTATCGTTTGGTTCGTATCTGAATGTACTTTCAAATTATATAATTTTTGCAACGTATAACATATATTTTATGTGCGAAAATCATGGTCAATTATGACCCAGAATAAAAGGGAGACTGGTTAATGTGGGGTCGCTTTCTTAATTGAGGGTAAATTGATTTTGATTTTGATCCAGTCACAGCGTACCGGCCCTCTCGTCCAATCCTAAATCGCTGCCGCACGCTCCTCTCCCTCTTCTCCATTGCAAAACCACCTCCTCTCCTCTCCACCATCTCCATTCCAAAACGACCATCTCGCCTCTCCCTCTTCTGATCTTCTCCATTGCAAAACCACCTCCTCTCCTCTCCATCATCTCCATTCCAAAACCACCGTCTCGCCTCTCCATCTTCTGATCTTCTCCATTGCAAAACCACCTCCTCATGCATGTGGCCCAGAGGTGCAGTTGTCTTCATTTTGATCTGAAGCACCGGATTATAACATATAACACGAAAAAATGCCGCATGACAAGAAATCATAACCTCACTGCCCAAAGGAGACAACATGAATCCCGACGGACAAACTAGACGAGGAACAAAGCTCAAATTAAAGATAAACTCGTAGAAAAGGGGTCCGTTGATAGATGTCCTAATTAACATAGCCGGCTTGACCTAGATGGAAGCCAAGTAGTCACTGTTCGTGCATGTGCCCCCAATGACTAGCCCAACTCAGTTGTCACTGTTTAACCCTCACAGTGATCTGAAGCACATGACACCTAATTTTGCAAGATGACAAGAAACCTTTTTTTAGATTTCTCACCACAACTACAGCCATGTACAACACAGCTTGCACGATATGTAGACGATAGCCAATCCAGGCGTGTCTGCTGGAGTCTGGTCACATGCAAGGACGAACTGATCTTCCGTGTCTTGCAGGGATCGTCCAGGCAACAACGTAGTAGAACACTTCTCTAGTACTATCGCTCGTCTCCCTTTTCTATTAAGTCACCTGACTTGTGGGGCCGGGGAGTGTGCCTATGGTCGGTTCTCAATTGTCGTCCCACATGTGTGTGCAAACGCAATATGACGTGCGTTCCATTCGGAGAACAGTGTGCCAGACCGACCAACCGTCTGGGGTGCGACACGAATGCGACAGGCGTGCTGTATACTCCGTACATGTGTACCGCCGTTTTCTAGATGCTTTGCTCCATGGCGCGGGCGCAATCCATGGATACAAAATTAGTATACTATATACTATTTAAAAGTCGAGGGCAGGGCTTTTCCTGCGCGGTAGGCGGCGAGGCAGTTCCGCCTAGTCGGTTCGATAGAGACGCGAGAAGACGAGGGAGTAGACAGCTGCAAATGTAGGGCTGTGTGATTTGATAGAGAGTTACTGCTGGACATGTGAGGCCCCGTGATTTGACTTGCCATTATCATTTTAACTGCAGAGCTACGATCGGCGTGAGTCTCCCGATTCCTGACCACCTCCATTACGAAGAAAGAGATAGAGAAGAGTAAAAAAATACACTTATAGCCAACCTTATAGCCAACCTTGTTATAGTATGAGTGACTAAGTGATGACTATGTATGACATGCCAACATCAGATAGCCTAACGCACCATGTTAAATCTCCAAGGGCGCAACCACGCGAGCAACGCGACGGTCGTGGTAGGCGCGACCATGATACGGGATGCTGGAAGCCCTTGGATCTGAGATCAAATGGTCACATGCTAAGTTGCTAAAAATTTGCAAAATAACCCTCCAGGATAGGGTATTCACCCATAGGTCTAGAATCACGCCATGCAACTATTCGATCTCAGATCCAAGGGCTCTCGGAAGCCCGTATCATGGGAGAATGGAAAGCCACTACCCTGCCGTTCGCACGCTGGCAATTCGCTCCTACTCGTCCCCGCACGTCCTTCAATACTACGGCGGTTCGCTCCTAGTCGTCATGTTCATTCACATTACGACAGTTCCACTAATCCTAACCCTCTTCCCAAATCCATGGCATCCCAAATCTCCACGATCGGCGGTGAGTACAAGGTTAGAACCATCACCGGTGATGAGTTCGATGGCATTGCTACGTCTTGAGCTTGTGTTGGTTTTCCCCGAAGAGGAAGGGATGATGCAGCAGAGTAGCGTAAGTATTTCCCTCAGTTTTTGAGAACCAAGGTATCAATCCAGTAGGAGGCCACGCTCAAGTCCCTCGTACCTGCACAAAGCGATAGCTACTCGCAACCAACGCGATTAGGGGTTTTCAATGCCTTCACGGTCACTTACGAGAGTGAGATCTGATAGATATAATATTTTTGGTAAAAAGATGCAAAGTAAAAAGTAAAAGCAAAGTAAAAAAGCAAAGCAAGATTAAAGTGACTAGCCGTCTACCCGTGCATTCGCACGGGGCTAGCCTATAAAAGCGAGTGCTGATTAGAACTTTATGTCCGCGCTCAATTTAAAGTCATTGGGTGCCTTTCTTGGACCATGGTTCATTATTTCGCACTTCTATGATAAATTATACTAACAATTGTACACAATTATAATTTGCTAGCAATGTTATAAATTGTACAAACAAATTAGCATTCAAAAATTGAATATAAAAATGTCATTCTTGTTAAATAATACACCACATTATTGGAAAAAAAATCTGATATCTATGTCTTCAGTCTCAACACTAAGCAATTTGCCTTTCCAGAATGTTGTCAATTACCAAATCATTTTTGTTGCTCCAACACTATAGAAGTTGTCAGTACAGATCACTTCCCTCTAGTTTGTAGTGTTCATGTAATAAAGTGTGTGATGACATCTTCACCAGTTTGTTTAGTCTAATCTTCTCTGGCCATATATCTTGGCTGCATATGGCAACAGTAAAAGTCTTCACCTGTTTTGTGTTGGGACACCCAATTCACAACCCAATGTCTGAAATTTCATAAATTCCATGACTTGTGTGTGCTCCATTGACCTATCCTACATATGTAGCTAATACAACGATGCTGAAGCTCTGTTAATATATTACCAAAGTTGTAAATCATGTTTACAGCTACCATGTACAGACTTCCATCATTTGAATAATTATTGATGCTTATCTGAGACCCATAAGCAAAATATTTAGTATTCTTTCACTTTTTCCAAGAATGAAAGTAATTGCCGACAAAATCTAAATATTCGCAATCATGGTTGTGATCATTGTTGGATCTGTGGCATAAACTTGTCTACTTTGTGCCTTTTACAACACCATATCATGTTGTCCTGTATTCTTGCGACAGCCATGCGACGATCTGAGAATATATATTTCTTGTCAAGTCGTGTTCATAAATACCTTGTACATGTTTCCCCCATGTTCTTTCTTTCTCAAAACCATGTGCGACGGTAACTTACAACAATCATGATGAAGTAAGACTATATATTTGTCCACTATTAAAACCTCTAATAGTTGAGTGATGATGAGAAACATTTGCTCATGTTCTTCAATAACAAAATCATGGCACTATAATAAGAAAAAAAAGAACACACAACTTTCTACTTCATCGACATCTAGTATCCATCCGCCGGTCAAAAAATTGCAGGACAAATATTTGTCAAAATGTAACGTTCTCCAGATCAAACCCATTCCTGGCAATTGGACATTCTCCTTCTGGACTCTGAACCATCACTTGATGCACCTCTGCCATGACAGAGGCGCACATCAGGACGGTTGAAACAAACTGCTTGTATGCCTTTTCGTGTAACGTTTTCTCCATGTACGTCAAGGTTAGTCATGATCTTTTTTACAAATTGATTGTATGGGTTAGTAATCATAGAAGAATAGTAATAAGCATTCTATGTTCAAACCTTCGAAGTGAGAACAATGAATCTGGGAAGAAGAAATAACATCTGGTAGATCGAATAGCTGAAAATCGGACAAAGTTCTGAAGGATAACATATCATGTGCTTTTACCACTTTTCATATTCCGTTTTTTCTTCCATGTTAGATTTTATATCATGCATATACGGTGCAACCAATCCATCTCTTACATTACTCTTTTCAGTATCATCATGGTCACAAAGATTTTACATGGATTCCACTTCCATGTGGTCAAAGATAAATGTTACGGTGGAAGATATATATATATATATATCGGTACAAATATATGATTGCGCCAATCAATACCAATCTATCGGCATCAGACGTCCTAGCCTGCTGATCACGTTTCATCGCTATACACATATAGGCATGCATCAATGACGTGCATGATGTTTATGCTATAGAGATGAATGCCAGACCATCGTCGGCAATTGAAGCTTCTTGACGCCACACATTTCCGTGCTGTAGGCTATGAAGCTACTCCTGCTCGAACACCCAGCAACCGCTACAGCCCAAGAGAAACTGAGATCCGGCAACTCACTCAGACAGAGCATTAAGGCATCAGATTATTACTACTATTGGTAGGGAACAGAATTTGTAATTTAAAGGACAGATTGTGATAATGTATGCGATAAATTGTACTGTATATTATATTTTTATAAATTTATATAGTGTACCCTCAATGGAGCAACCAACATACGGTACATGCTTATATATACGCCTGAATCTCTGCATTGCACAATCTAAATTACTATGTACATTCTGAATATCATTTGCGTATAATAGAAGATTACATACCTCAACCTGTATCTGTGAAGCTCCTGGTTTTCCTGGTCTATTGAAAGGGACAGAAGCAGTCGCGCCTTGCGGAACAACGCGCCCCGTAGCACTTCTTTGAACAATCCCAGGTTATCTGCAGTCTCCATGCATTATGGCGTTCAGAGCGCTAGGCCAACAGTGTTATTGCTTTCTCAGGCTATAAATTGTATCATATAGTGTACATACCATTCTGTGAAAAAAGAACGAAATATAATACGGCACTAAGTTATAAGAAAACTCGAAAAAGAGAATAAAACCATAAGTGAAATATCTCATACCCTCTTGAGCGCTCTCAATCTTCAAAGCGGTTTTCTTGGGAGTTCATCATAGGCTGCTTCTGTCCATCGCAGATGTGCGCGATGCAGAACCAAAAAAGCATGCACATAGGTCTGGTAATCTGGAGTTGGACACCATAACATGCTCTGCTCTCCAACAATTACAGAGAATCTTCTCATGGAGTGGCATGCAGCGGCATACAGGTTATATTCTCATCATGCCGGCCTTACCAAAGCTTTCTTCTATGTCACAACTGCCTGCCCCTAAGGCACTTTGATGTGGGTTGATTTAATTGACCATCTGATGCGTCTGTGTGTGCTTGATTGGTTTTTATAGTCGATCAGAGGCCATCAGTACTCCTCCTTGAGCAGAAGCAACACAAATCAATTAGAGGCTTAGGGAGCGGGATGGCAGCGAGATCGAAGCTTCAACGTTCTCTTCCAACTTTCTGGCTGGCCTTGAAGTTAGTGTACAGAAATAATCAGGCTAAAGCAGGAATTGTAACGTAATTAAGGGTTCGTCTTACCTGAACCTGTTGGCGGATGTTCTGAGCAACCCCATCGGCTCAGCAAGAACTCTGGGTGGGGTTGAACCTAACTTGATGAAAGCTCGAATGTCTGGTTTTCTTTCCTCACACTGTTGCTTTCAGATAGATCTAAACCTGATTACCAAAGATCATTAAATGCAATCTTGTCTCCCCAACCCGGTTACTCGAAACAGTAGCTGCACGCAGTCGTACAACAAAGCAGTCTAATAGACTTTGCTTCCATGGTGTGATCCTTTAGTTGCAGTTATACCTTATAGAGGCAGCCTTTGATTGATGTAAAGAGCTGGCCTGAACTCACGAAATATACTGATCTCAACTGGCTGGACACGCACGTACAGCAACAGCAAGCAGTTGGATTGATGTTTAACGCCGGCTTCAAATTAACACATACAACGCACGCACGTGAGAGAATTTGGCGAGTTGTTAGGATCCAACGGAACCAACCTGGAGCTGGCCATGATGAAGGCGCTGCTGAAGACCTTGGTAGAAATCCCCAAACATATAGCTAGAGGGTGGAGCTCGAGGGGACATCCCTGGCATATATGTGGAGGTCGCTGGTCGCTGTCGGGGCTTCCGATCCGATCGGGGGAGATATCTTTTTAATAATAAACTGGACATTGCCGATAGAACTTGGATGTTGGGGACGTCATGGAGGGGAGATCCAGTAGCCGGAGACTACGAAAAGTTTGGCTAATGCTGCAACTTTGTTGGATGCGAGAGCAGAAGAGGTGGAGGAGGGTTGGGGAAGACGCATCGGCAGATCGGGCAAAGGGAAACCAATTGTAATTTGCTCCTTCGTGAGGAGGAAGGAGAGAAGGAGAGGACGTTTGGATTGTCTGGTTGAGGGAACGGTGATTTATCACTTTTTTTAATAGTAAATCCTGACTCATGACATGGACGAAGGAGAGAAAGAGAGAATCGTTTGGATTATTTGTGCCTTCTATTGTTTCATCCAATGGTTGTAGATGGATCTATAGATGATGGTTAGTTTTTTTTGCGGGGTGTTGGTGGTTAGTTTTAGGACCCAGATGTGATACAACGTGATA
Source organism: Triticum aestivum (assembly GCF_018294505.1). Classification (NCBI taxonomy): domain Eukaryota; kingdom Viridiplantae; phylum Streptophyta; class Magnoliopsida; order Poales; family Poaceae; genus Triticum; species Triticum aestivum. The sequence continues at coordinate 466,276,552 of NC_057797.1, forward strand.
CAATTACATGATACAATTATATGGGTTGATCTACACCGTAATAACATGGTCCCACCAGATTAACGACTCTTAATTACTAATTAACATGGTAATTACTAGAGAGTCCAAAATAGTATAGGTATAGATAGATGGAGATTGATATGATGAGAATAGACCCGGAGGCCATAGGTTTCACTAGTGGCTTCTCTCAAGAGCATAAGTATTCTATGGTGGGTCAACAAATTACTGTTCAGCAATTGACAGAATTGAGCATAGTTATAAGAATATTTAGGCATGATCATGTATATAGGCATCACGTCTGTGACAAGTAGACCGAAACGATTCTGCATCTACTACTATTACTCCACTCATCGACCGCTCTCCAGCATGCATCTAGAGTATTAAGTTAAAAACAGAGTAACGCCTTAAGCAAGATGACATGATGTATAGAGATAAATTCATGCAATATGAAATAAACCCCATCTTGTTATCCTCGATGGCAACGATACAATACGTGCCTTGCTGCCCCTTCTGTCACTGGGCAAGGATACCGCAAGATCGAACCCAAAGCTAAGCACTTCTCCCATGGCAAGAACTACCAATCTAGTTAGCCAAACCAAACGGATAATTCGAAGACACTTGCAAAGATAACCAATCATACATAAAAGAATTCAGAGAAGATTCAAATATTATTCATAGATAGACTTGATCATAAACCCACAATTCATCGGTCTCAACAAACACACCGCAAAAAGAAGATTACATCGAATAGATCTCCACAAGAGAGGGAGAGAACTTTGTATTGAGATTCAAAGAGAGAGAAGAAGCCATCTAGCTACTAACTATGGACCCGAAGGTCTGAGGTAAACTACTCACACTTCATCGGAGGGGCTAGGATGATGTAGAAGCCCTCCGCGATGACGGCCCTCTTCCGGCGAAGCTCAGGAACAGGCCCCAAGATGGGATCCCGTGGATTCAGAAAGTTGCTGTGGTGGAATTAGGTTTTTGGCTCCTGTTCTGATCGTTTGGGGGTACGTGTGTATATATAGGAGGAAGGAGTACGTCGGTGGAGCACCAAGGGGCCCATGAGGCAGGGGGCGCGCCCTGGGGGGGGGCACCCGCACCCTCGTGACCTCCTCTTTGACCCCCTGGAGTAGGGTTCAAGTCTCCTGGATCATGTTCGGTGAGAAAATCACGTTCCCGAAGATTTTATTCCGTTTGGACTCCGTTTGATACTCTGTTTCTCCGAAACACTGAAATAGGCAAAAAGGAGCAATTCTGGGCTGGGCCTCCGGTTAATAGATTAGTCCCAAAAATAATATAAAAGTGGAAAATAAAGCCCAATATAGTCCAAAATAGTAGATAATATAGCATTAATATATTACCAAAGTTGTAAATCATATTTACAGCTACCATGTACAGAATTCCATCATTTGAATAATTATTGATGCTTATCTGAGACCCGTAAGCAAAATATTTAGTATTCTTTCACTTTTTCCAAGGATGAAAGTAATTGCCGACAAAATCTAAATATTCGCAATCATGGTTGTGATAATTGTTGGATCTGTGGCATAAACTTGTCTACTTTGTGCCTTTTACAACACCATATCATGTTGTCCTGTATTCTTGCGACAGCCATGCGACGATCTGAGAAGATATATTTCTTGTCAAGTCATGTTCATAAATACCTTGTACATGTTTCCCCCATGTTCTTTCTTTCTCAAAACCATGTGCGACGGTAACTTACAACAATCATGATGAAGTAAGACTATATATTTGTCCACTATTAAAACCTCTAATAGTTGAGTGATGATGAGAAACATTTGCTCATGTTCTTCAATAAAAAAATCATGGCACTATAATAAGAAGAAAAAAGAACACACAACTTTCTACTTCATCGATATCTAGTATCCATCCGCCGGTCAAAAAATTGTAGGACAAATATTTGTCAAAATGTAACGTTCTCCAGATCAAACCCATTCCTGGCAATTGGACATTCTCCTTCTGGACTCTGAACCATCACTTGATGCACCTCGGCCATGACAGAGGCGCACATCAGCACGGTTGAAACAAACTGCTTGTATGCCTTTTCGTGAAATGTTTTCTCCATGTACGTCAAGGTTAGTCATGATCTTTTTACAAATTGATTGTATGGGTTAGTAATCATAGAAGAATAGTAATAAGCGTTCTATGTTCAAACCTTCGAAGTGAGAACAATGAATCTGGGAAGAAGAAATAACATCTGGTAGATCGAATAGCTGAAAATCGGACAAAGTTCTGAAGGATAACATATCATGTGCATTTACCACTTTTCATATTCCATTTTTTCTTCCATGTTAGATTTTATATCATGCATATACGGTGCAACCAATCCATCTCTTACATTACTCTTTTCAGTATCATCATGGTCACAAAGATTTTACATGGATTCCACTTCCATGTGGTCAAAGATAAATGTTACGGTGGAAGATATATATATATATATATATCGGTACAAATATATGATTGCGCCAATCAATACCAATCTATCGGCATCAGATGTCCTAGCCTGCTGATCACGTTTCATCGCTATACACATATAGGCGCATCAATGACGTGCATGATGTTTATGCTATAGAGATGAATGCCAGACCATCGTCGGCAATTGAAGCTTCTTGACGCCACACATTTTCGTGTTGTAGGCTATGAAGCTACTCCTGCTCAAACACCCAGCAACCGCTACAGCCCAAGAGAAACTGAGACCCGGCAAATCACTCAGACAGAGCATTAAGGCATCAGATTATTACTAATATTGGTAGGGAACAGAATTTGTAATTTAAAGGACAGATTGTGATAATGTATGCGATAAATTGTACTGTATATTATATTTTTATAAATTTATATAGTGTACCCTCAATGGAGCAACCAACATATGGTACATGCTTATATATACGCCTGAATCTCTGCATTGCACAATCTAAATTACTATGTACATTCTGAATATCATTTGCGTATAATAGAAGATTTCATACCTCAACCTGTATCTGTGAAGCTCCTGGTTTTCCTGGTCTATTGAAAGGGACAGAAGCAGTCGCGCCTTGCGGAACAACGCGCCCCATAGCACTTCTTTGAACAATCCTAGGTTATCTGCAGTCTCCATGCATTATGGCATTCAGAGCGCTAGGCCAACAGTGTTATTGCTTTCTCAGGCTATAAATTGTATCATATAGTGTACATACCATTCTGTGAAAAAGAACGAATATAATACGGCACTAAGTTATAAGAAAACTCGAAAAAGAGAATAAAACCATAAGTGAAATATCTCATACCCTCTTGAGCGCTCTCAATCTTCAAAGCGGTTTTCATGGGTGTTCATCATAGGCTGCTTCTGTCCATCGCAGATGTGCACGATGCAGAACCAAAAAAGCATGCACATAGGTCTGGTAATCTGGAGTTGGACACCATAACATGCTCTGCTCTCCAACAATTACATAGAATCTTCTCATGGAGTGGCATGCAGCGGCATACAGGTTATATTCTCATCATGCCGGCCTTACCAAAGCTTTCTTCTATGTCACAACTGCCTGCCCCTAAGGCACTTTGACGTGGGTTGATTTAATTGACTATCTGATGCGTCTGTGTGTGCTTGATTGGTTTTTATAGTCGATCAGAGGCCATCAGTACTCCTCCTTGAGCAGAAGCAACACAAATCAATTAGAGGCTTAGGGAGCGGGATGGTAGGGAGATCGAAGCTTCAACGTTCTCTTCCAACTTTCTAGCTGGCCTTGAAGTTAGTGTACAGAAATAATCAGGCTAAAGCAGGAATTGTAATGTAATTAAGGGTTCGTCTTACCTGAACCTGTTGGCGGATGTTCTGAGCAACCCCATCGGCTCAGCAAGAACTCTGGGTGGGGTTGAACCTAACTTGATGAAAGCTCGAATGTCTGGTTTTCTTTCCTCACACTATTGCTTTCAGATAGATCTAAACCTGATTACCAAAGATCATTAAATGCAATCTTGTCTCCACAACCCGGTTACTCGAAACAGTAGCTGCACACAGTCGTACAACAAAGCAGTCTAATAGACTTTGCTTCCATGGTGTGATCCTTTAGCTGCAGTTATACCTTATAGAGGCATCCTTTGATTGATGTAAAGAGCTGGCCTGAACTCACGAAATATACTGATCTCAACTGGCTGGACACGCACGTACAGCAACAGCAAGTAGTTGGATTGATGTTTAATGCCGGCTTCAAATGAACACATACAACGCACGCACATGAGAGAATTTGGCGAGTTGTTAGGATCCAACGGAACCAACCTGGAGCTGGCCATGATGAAGGCGCTGCTGAAGACCTTGGTAGAAATCCCCAAACATATAGCTAGAGGGTGGAGCTCGAGGGGACATCCCTGGCATATATGTGGAGGTCGCTGGTCGCTGTCGGGGCTCCGATCCGATTGGGGGAGATATCTTTTTAATAAACTGGACATTGCCGATAGAACCTGGATGTTGGGGACATCATGGAGGGGAGATCTAGTAGCCGGAGGCTATGAAAAGTTCGGCTAATGCTACAACTTTATTGGATGCGAGAGCAGAAGAGGTGGAGGAGGGTTGGGGAAGACGCATCGGCAGATCGGGCAAAGGGAAACCAATTGTAATTTGCTCCTTCGTGAGGAGGAAGGGGAGAAGGAGAGGACGCTTGGATTGTCTCGTTGAGGGAACGGTGATTTATCACTTTTTTTAATAGTAAATCCTGACATGGACGAAGGAGAGAAAGAGAGAATCGTTTGGATTATTTGTGCCTTCTATTGTTTCATCCAATGGTTGTACATGGATCTATAGATGATGGTTAGTTTTTTTTGCGGGGTGTTGGTGGTTAGTTTTAGGACCCAGATGTGATACAAACGTGATACAATTACATGATACAATTATATGGGTTGATCTACACCGTAATAACATGGTCCCACCAGATTAACGACTCTTAATTACTAATTAACATGGTAATTTCTAGAGAGTCCAAAAATAGTATAGGTATAGATAGATGGAGATTGATATGATGAGAATAGACCCGGAGGCCATAGGTTTCACTAGTGGCTTCTCTCAAGAGCATAAGTATTCTATGGTGGGTCAACAAATTACTGTTCAGCAATTGACAGAATTGAGCATAGTTATAAGAATATTTAGGCATGATCATGTATATAGGCATCACGTCTGTGACAAGTAGACCGAAACGATTCTGCATCTACTACTATTACTCCACTCATCGACCGCTCTCCAGCATGCATCTAGAGTATTAAGTTAAAAACAGAGTAACGCCTTAAGCAAGATGACATGATGTATAGAGATAAATTCATGCAATATGAAATAAACCCCATCTTGTTATCCTCGATGGCAACGATACAATACGTGCCTTGCTGCCCCTTCTGTCACTGGGCAAGGATACCGCAAGATCGAACCCAAAGCTAAGCACTTCTCCCATGGCAAGAACTACCAATCTAGTTAGCCAAACCAAACGGATAATTCGAAGACACTTGCAAAGATAACCAATCATACATAAAAGAATTCAGAGAAGATTCAAATATTATTCATAGATAGACTTGATCATAAACCCACAATTCATCGGTCTCAACAAACACACCGCAAAAAGAAGATTACATCGAATAGATCTCCACAAGAGAGGGAGAGAACTTTGTATTGAGATTCAAAGAGAGAGAAGAAGCCATCTAGCTACTAACTATGGACCCGAAGGTCTGAGGTAAACTACTCACACTTCATCGGAGGGGCTAGGATGATGTAGAAGCCCTCCGCGATGACGGCCCTCTTCCGGCGAAGCTCAGGAACAGGCCCCAAGATGGGATCCCGTGGATTCAGAAAGTTGCTGTGGTGGAATTAGGTTTTTGGCTCCTGTTCTGATCGTTTGGGGGTACGTGTGTATATATAGGAGGAAGGAGTACGTCGGTGGAGCACCAAGGGGCCCATGAGGCAGGGGGCGCGCCCTGGGGGGGGGGCACCCGCACCCTCGTGACCTCCTCTTTGACCCCCTGGAGTAGGGTTCAAGTCTCCTGGATCATGTTCGGTGAGAAAATCACGTTCCCGAAGATTTTATTCCGTTTGGACTCCGTTTGATACTCTGTTTCTCCGAAACACTGAAATAGGCAAAAAGGAGCAATTCTGGGCTGGGCCTCCGGTTAATAGATTAGTCCCAAAAATAATATAAAAGTGGAAAATAAAGCCCAATATAGTCCAAAATAGTAGATAATATAGCATTAATATATTACCAAAGTTGTAAATCATATTTACAGCTACCATGTACAGAATTCCATCATTTGAATAATTATTGATGCTTATCTGAGACCCGTAAGCAAAATATTTAGTATTCTTTCACTTTTTCCAAGGATGAAAGTAATTGCCGACAAAATCTAAATATTCGCAATCATGGTTGTGATAATTGTTGGATCTGTGGCATAAACTTGTCTACTTTGTGCCTTTTACAACACCATATCATGTTGTCCTGTATTCTTGCGACAGCCATGCGACGATCTGAGAAGATATATTTCTTGTCAAGTCATGTTCATAAATACCTTGTACATGTTTCCCCCATGTTCTTTCTTTCTCAAAACCATGTGCGACGGTAACTTACAACAATCATGATGAAGTAAGACTATATATTTGTCCACTATTAAAACCTCTAATAGTTGAGTGATGATGAGAAACATTTGCTCATGTTCTTCAATAAAAAAATCATGGCACTATAATAAGAAGAAAAAAGAACACACAACTTTCTACTTCATCGATATCTAGTATCCATCCGCCGGTCAAAAAATTGCAGGACAAATATTTGTCAAAATGTAACGTTCTCCAGATCAAACCCATTCCTGGCAATTGGACATTCTCCTTCTGGACTCTGAACCATCACTTGATGCACCTCGGCCATGACAGAGGCGCACATCAGCACGGTTGAAACAAACTGCTTGTATGCCTTTTCGTGAAATGTTTTCTCCATGTACGTCAAGGTTAGTCATGATCTTTTTACAAATTGATTGTATGGGTTAGTAATCATAGAAGAATAGTAATAAGCGTTCTATGTTCAAACCTTCGAAGTGAGAACAATGAATCTGGGAAGAAGAAATAACATCTGGTAGATCGAATAGCTGAAAATCGGACAAAGTTCTGAAGGATAACATATCATGTGCATTTACCACTTTTCATATTCCATTTTTTCTTCCATGTTAGATTTTATATCATGCATATACGGTGCAACCAATCCATCTCTTACATTACTCTTTTCAGTATCATCATGGTCACAAAGATTTTACATGGATTCCACTTCCATGTGGTCAAAGATAAATGTTACGGTGGAAGATATATATATATATATATATCGGTACAAATATATGATTGCGCCAATCAATACCAATCTATCGGCATCAGATGTCCTAGCCTGCTGATCACGTTTCATCGCTATACACATATAGGCGCATCAATGACGTGCATGATGTTTATGCTATAGAGATGAATGCCAGACCATCGTCGGCAATTGAAGCTTCTTGACGCCACACATTTTCGTGTTGTAGGCTATGAAGCTACTCCTGCTCAAACACCCAGCAACCGCTACAGCCCAAGAGAAACTGAGACCCGGCAAATCACTCAGACAGAGCATTAAGGCATCAGATTATTACTAATATTGGTAGGGAACAGAATTTGTAATTTAAAGGACAGATTGTGATAATGTATGCGATAAATTGTACTGTATATTATATTTTTATAAATTTATATAGTGTACCCTCAATGGAGCAACCAACATATGGTACATGCTTATATATACGCCTGAATCTCTGCATTGCACAATCTAAATTACTATGTACATTCTGAATATCATTTGCGTATAATAGAAGATTTCATACCTCAACCTGTATCTGTGAAGCTCCTGGTTTTCCTGGTCTATTGAAAGGGACAGAAGCAGTCGCGCCTTGCGGAACAACGCGCCCCATAGCACTTCTTTGAACAATCCTAGGTTATCTGCAGTCTCCATGCATTATGGCATTCAGAGCGCTAGGCCAACAGTGTTATTGCTTTCTTAGGCTATAAATTGTATCATATAGTGTACATACCATTCTGTGAAAAAGAACGAATATAATACGGCACTAAGTTATAAGAAAACTCGAAAAAGAGAATAAAACCATAAGTGAAATATCTCATACCCTCTTGAGCGCTCTCAATCTTCAAAGCGGTTTTCATGGGTGTTCATCATAGGCTGCTTCTGTCCATCGCAGATGTGCACGATGCAGAACCAAAAAAGCATGCACATAGGTCTGGTAATCTGGAGTTGGACACCATAACATGCTCTGCTCTCCAACAATTACATAGAATCTTCTCATGGAGTGGCATGCAGCGGCATACAGGTTATATTCTCATCATGCCGGCCTTACCAAAGCTTTCTTCTATGTCACAACTGCCTGCCCCTAAGGCACTTTGACGTGGGTTGATTTAATTGACTATCTGATGCGTCTGTGTGTGCTTGATTGGTTTTTATAGTCGATCAGAGGCCATCAGTACTCCTCCTTGAGCAGAAGCAACACAAATCAATTAGAGGCTTAGGGAGCGGGATGGTAGGGAGATCGAAGCTTCAACGTTCTCTTCCAACTTTCTAGCTGGCCTTGAAGTTAGTGTACAGAAATAATCAGGCTAAAGCAGGAATTGTAATGTAATTAAGGGTTCGTCTTACCTGAACCTGTTGGCGGATGTTCTGAGCAACCCCATCGGCTCAGCAAGAACTCTGGGTGGGGTTGAACCTAACTTGATGAAAGCTCGAATGTCTGGTTTTCTTTCCTCACACTATTGCTTTCAGATAGATCTAAACCTGATTACCAAAGATCATTAAATGCAATCTTGTCTCCACAACCCGGTTACTCGAAACAGTAGCTGCACACAGTCGTACAACAAAGCAGTCTAATAGACTTTGCTTCCATGGTGTGATCCTTTAGCTGCAGTTATACCTTATAGAGGCATCCTTTGATTGATGTAAAGAGCTGGCCTGAACTCACGAAATATACTGATCTCAACTGGCTGGACACGCACGTACAGCAACAGCAAGTAGTTGGATTGATGTTTAATGCCGGCTTCAAATGAACACATACAACGCACGCACATGAGAGAATTTGGCGAGTTGTTAGGATCCAACGGAACCAACCTGGAGCTGGCCATGATGAAGGCGCTGCTGAAGACCTTGGTAGAAATCCCCAAACATATAGCTAGAGGGTGGAGCTCGAGGGGACATCCCTGGCATATATGTGGAGGTCGCTGGTCGCTGTCGGGGCTCCGATCCGATTGGGGGAGATATCTTTTTAATAAACTGGACATTGCCGATAGAACCTGGATGTTGGGGACATCATGGAGGGGAGATCTAGTAGCCGGAGGCTATGAAAAGTTCGGCTAATGCTACAACTTTATTGGATGCGAGAGCAGAAGAGGTGGAGGAGGGTTGGGGAAGACGCATCGGCAGATCGGGCAAAGGGAAACCAATTGTAATTTGCTCCTTCGTGAGGAGGAAGGGGAGAAGGAGAGGACGCTTGGATTGTCTCGTTGAGGGAACGGTGATTTATCACTTTTTTTAATAGTAAATCCTGACATGGACGAAGGAGAGAAAGAGAGAATCGTTTGGATTATTTGTGCCTTCTATTGTTTCATCCAATGGTTGTACATGGATCTATAGATGATGGTTAGTTTTTTTTGCGGGGTGTTGGTGGTTAGTTTTAGGACCCAGATGTGATACAAACGTGATACAATTACATGATACAATTATATGGGTTGATCTACACCGTAATAACATGGTCCCACCAGATTAACGACTCTTAATTACTAATTAACATGGTAATTTCTAGAGAGTCCAAAAATAGTATAGGTATAGATAGATGGAGATTGATATGATGAGAACAGACCCGGAGGCCATAGGTTTCACTAGTGGCTTCTCTCAAGAGCATAAGTATTCTACGGTGGGTCAACAAATTACTGTTCAGCAATTGACAGAATTGAGCATAGTTATAAGAATATTTAGGCATGATCATGTATATAGGCATCACGTCCGTGACAAGTAGACTGAAACGATTCTGCATCTACTACTATTACTCCACTCATCGACCGCTCTCCAGCATGCATCTAGAGTATTAAGTTAAAAACAGAGTAACGCCTTAAGCAAGATGACATGATGTAGAGAGATAAATTCATGCAATATGAAATAAACCCCATCTTGTTATCCTCGATGGCAACGATACAATACGTGCCTTGCTGCCCCTTCTGTCACTGGGCAAGGACACCGCAAGATCGAACCCAAAGCTAAGCACTTCTCCCATGGCAAGAACTACCAATCTAGTTAGCCAAACCAAACGGATAATTCGAAGACACTTGCAAAGATAACCAATCATACATAAAAGAATTCAGAGAAGATTCAAATATTATTCATAGATAGACTTGATCATAAATCCACAATTCATCGGTCTCAACAAACACACCGCAAAAAGAAGATTACATCGAATAGATCTCCACAAGAGAGGGAGAGAACTTTGTATTGAGATTCAAAGAGAGAGAAGAAGCGATCTAGCTACTAACTATGGACTCGAAGGTCTGAGGTAAACTACTCACACTTCATCGGAGGGGCTAGGATGATGTAGAAGCCCTCCGCGATGACGGCCCTCTTCCGGCGAAGCTCAGGAACAGGCCCCAAGATGGGATCCCGTGGATTCAGAAAGTTGCGGTGGTGGAATTAGGTTTTTGGCTCCTGTTCTGATCGTTTGGGGGTACGTGTGTATATATAGGAGGAAGGAGTACGTCGGTGGAGCACCAAGGGGCCCATGAGGCAGGGGGCGCGCCCTGGGGGGGGGGGGCACCCCCACCCTCGTGACCTCCTCTTTGACCCCCTGGAGTAGGGTCCAAGTCTCCTGGATCACGTTCGGTGAGAAAATCACGTTCCCGAAGATTTTATTCCGTTTGGACTCCGTTTAATATTCTGTTTCTCCGAAACACTGAAATAGGCAAAAAGCAGCAATTCTGGGCTGGGCCTCCGGTTAATAGATTAGTCCCAAAAATAATATAGAAGTGGAAAATAAAGCCCAATATAGTCCAAAATAGTAGATAATATAGCATTAATATATTACCAAAGTTGTAAATCATGTTTACAGCTACCATGTACAGACTTCCATCATTTGAATAATTATTGATGCTTATCTGAGACCCGTAAGCAAAATATTTAGTATTCTTTCACTTTTTCCAAGGATGAAAGTAATTGCCGACAAAATCTAAATATTCGCAATCATGGTTGTGATCATTGTTGGATCTGTGGCATAAACTTGTCTACTTTGTGCCTTTTACAACACCATATCATGTTGTCCTGTATTCTTGCGATAGCCATGCGACGATCTGAGAATATATATTTCTTGTCAAGTCATGTTCATAAATACCTTGTACATGTTTCCCCCATGTTCTTTCTTTCTCAAAACCATGTGCGACGGTAACTTACAACAATCATGATGAAGTAAGACTATATATTTGTCCACTATTAAAACCTCTAATAGTTGAGTGATGATGAGAAACATTTGCTCATGTTCTTCAATAACAAAATCATGGCACTATAATAAGAAGAAAAAAAGAACACACAACTTTCTACTTCATCGATATCTAGTATCCATCCGCCGGTCAAAAAATTGCAGGACAAATATTTGTCAAAATGTAACGTTCTCCAGATCAAACCCATTCCTGGCAATTGGACATTCTCCTTCTGGACTCTGAACCATCACTTGATGCACCTCGGCCATGACAGAGGCGCACATCAGCACGGTTGAAACAAACTGCTTGTATGCCTTTTCGTGAAATGTTTTCTCCATGTACGTCAAGGTTAGTCATGATCTTTTTTACAAATTGATTGTATGGGTTAGTAATCATAGAAGAATAGTAATAAGCGTTCTATGTTCAAACCTTCGAAGTGAGAACAATGAATCTGGGAAGAAGAAATAACATCTGGTAGATCGAATAGCTGAAAATCGGACAAAGTTCTGAAGGATAACATATCATGTGCTTTTACCACTTTTCATATTCTGTTTTTTCTTCCATGTTAGATTTTATATCATGCATATACGGTGCAACCAATCCATCTCTTACATTACTCTTTTCAGTATCATCATGCTCACAAAGATTTTACATGGATTCCACTTCCATGTGGTCAAAGATAAATGTTACGGTGGAAGATATATATATATATATATATATATATATATATATATATATATATATATATATATATATATCGGTACAAATATATGATTGCGCCAATCAATACCAATCTATCGGCATCAGACGTCCTAGCCAGCTGATCATGTTTCATCGCTATACACATATAGGCGGATCAATGACGTGCATGATGTTTATGCTATAGAGATGAATGGCAGACCATCGTCGGCAATTGAAGCTTCTTGACGCCACACATTTCCGTGCTGTAGGCTATGAAGCTACTCCTGCTCAAACACCCAGCAACCGCTACAGCCCAAGAGAAACTGAGATCCGGCAAATCACTCAGACAGAGCATTAAGGCATCAGATTATTACTAATATTGGTAGGGAACAGAATTTGTAATTTAAAGGACAGATTGTGATAATGTATGCGATAAATTGTACTGTATATTATATTTTTATAAATTTATATAGTGTACCCTCAATGGAGCAACCAACATATGGTACATGCTTATATATACGCCTGAATCTCTGCATTGCACAATCTAAATTACTATGTACATTCTGAATATCATTTGCGTATAATAGAAGATTTCATACCTCAACCTGTATCTGTGAAGCTCCTGGTTTTCCTGGTCTATTGAAAGGGACAGAAGCAGTCGCGCCTTGCGGAACAACGCGCCCCATAGCACTTCTTTGAACAATCCCAGGTTATCTGCAGTCTCCATGCATTATGGCATTCAGAGCGCTAGGCCAACAGTGTTATTGCTTTCTCAGGCTATAAATTGTATCATATAGTGTACATACCATTCTGTGAAAAAGAACGAATATAATACGACACTAAGTTATAAGAAAACTCGAAAAAGAGAATAAAACCATAAGTGAAATATCTCATACCCTCTTGAGCGCTCTCAATCTTCAAAGCGGTTTTCATGGGTGTTCATCATAGGCTGCTTCTGTCCATCGCAGATGTGCACGATGAAGAACCAAAAAAGCATGCACATAGGTCTGGTAATCTGGAGTTGGACACCATAACATGCTCTGCTCTCCAACAATTACAGAGAATCTTCTCATGGAGTGGCATGCAGCGGCATACAGGTTATATTCTCATCATGCCGGCCTTACCAAAGCTTTCTTCTATGTCACAACTACCTGCCCCTAAGGCACTTTGATGTGGGTTGATTTAATTGACCATCTGATGCGTCTGTGTGTGCTTGATTGGTTTTTATAGTCGATCAGAGGCCATCAGTACTCCTCCTTGAGCAGAAGCAACACAAATCAATTAGAGGCTTAGGGAGCGGGATGGTAGCGAGATCGAAGCTTCAACGTTCTCTTCCAACTTTATAGCTAGCCTTGAAGTTAGTGTACAGAAATAATCAGGCTAAAGCAGGAATTGTAATGTAATTAAGGGTTCGTCTTACCTGAACCTGTTGGCGGATGTTCTGAGCAACCCCATCGGCTCAGCAAGAACTCTGGGTGGGGTTGAACCTAACTTGACGAAAGCTCGAGTGTCTGGTTTTCTTTCCTCACACTATTGCTTTCAGATAGATCTAAACCTGATTACCAAAGATCATTAAATGCAATCTTGTCTCCACAACCCGGTTACTCGAAACAGTAGCTGCACACAGTCGTACAACAAAGCAGTCTAATAGACTTTGCTTCCATGGTGTGATCCTTTAGCTGCAGTTATACCTTATAGAGGCATCCTTTGATTGATGTAAAGAGCTGGCCTAAACTCACGAAATATACTGATCTCAACTGGCTGGACACGCACGTACAGCAACAGCAAGTAGTTGGATTGATGTTTAACGCCGGCTTCAAATGAACACATACAACGCACGCACGTGAGAGAATTTGGCGAGTTGTTAGGATCCAACGGAACCAACCTGGAGCTGGCCATGATGAAGGCGCTGCTGAAGACCTTGGTAGAAATCCCCAAACATATAGCTAGAGGGTGGAGCTCGAGGGGACATCCCTGGCATATATGTGGAGGTCACTGGTCGCTGTCGGGGCTCCGATCCGATCGGGGGAGATATCTTTTTAATAAACTGGACATTGCCGATAGAACCTGGATGTTGGGGACGTCATGGAGGGGAGATCCAGTAGTCGGAGACTACGAAAAGTTCGGCTAATGCTACAAGTTTGTTGGATGCGAGAGCAGAATAGGTGGAGGAGGGTTGGGGAAGACGCATCGGCAGATCGGGCAAAGGGAAACCAATTGTAATTTGCTCCTTCGTGAGGAGGAAGGGGAGAAGGAGAGGACGTTTGGATTGTCTCGTTGAGGGAACGGTGATTTATCACTTTTTTTAATAGTAAATCCTGACTCATGACATGGACGGAGGAGAGAAAGAGAGAATCGTTTGGATTATTTGTGCCTTCTATTGTTTCATCCAATGGTTGTAGATGGATCTATAGATGATGGTTAGTTTTTTTGCGGGGTGTTGGTGGTTAGTTTTAGGACCCAGATGTGATACAAACGTGATACAATTACATGATACAATTATATGGGTTGATCTACACCGTAATAACATGGTCCCACCACATTAACGACTCTTAATTACTAATTAACATGGTAATTTCTAGAGAGTCCAAAAATAGTATAGGTATAGATAGATGGAGATTGATATGATGAGAATAGACCCGGAGGCCATAGGTTTCACTAGTGGCTTCTCTCAAGAGCATAAGTATTCTACGGTGGGTCAACAAATTACTGTTCAGCAATTGACAGAATTGAGCATAGTTATAAGAATATTTAGGCATGATCATGTATATAGGCATCACGTCCGTGACAAGTAGACTGAAACGATTCTGCATCTACTACTATTACTCCACTCATCGACCGCTCTCCAGCATGCATCTAGAGTATTAAGTTAAAAACAGAGTAACGCCTTAAGCAAGATGACATGATGTAGAGAGATAAATTCATGCAATATGAAATAAACCCCATCTTGTTATCCTCGATGGCAACGATACAATACGTGCCTTGCTGCCCCTTCTGTCAGTGGGCAAGGACACCGCAAGATCGAACCCAAAGCTAAGCACTTCTCCCATGGCAAGAACTACCAATCTAGTTAGCCAAACCAAACGGATAATTCGAAGACACTTGCAAAGATAACCAATCATACAAAAAAGAATTCAGAGAAGATTCAAATATTATTCATAGATAGACTTTATCATAAACACACAATTCATCGGTCTCAACAAACACACCGCAAAAAGAAGATTACATCGAATAGATCTCCACAAGAGAGGGAGAGAACTTTGTATTGAGATTCAAAGAGAGAGAAGAAGCCATCTAGCTACTAACTATGGACCCGAAGGTCTGAGGTAAACTACTCACACTTCATCGGAGGGGCTAGGATGATGTAGAAGCCCTCCGCGATGACGGCCCTCTTCTGGCGAAGCTCAGGAACAGGCCCCAAGATGGGATCCCGTGGATTCAGAAAATTGCGGTGGTGGAATTAGGTTTTTGGCTCCTGTTCTAATCATTTGGGGGTACGTGTGTATATATAGGAGGAAGGAGTACGTCTGTGGAGCACCAAGGGGCCAATGAGGCAGGGGGCGCGCCCTGGGGGGGGGGGGCACCCCCACCCTCGTGACCTCCTCTTTGACCCCCTGGAGTAGGGTCCAAGTCTCCTGGATCACGTTCGGTGCTAAAATCACGTTCCCGAAGATTTTATTCCGTTTGGACTCCCTTTGATATTCTGTTTCTCCGAAACACTGAAATAGGCAAAAAGCAGCAATTCTGGGCTGGGCCTCCGGTTAATAGATTAGTCCCAAAAATAATATAAAAGTGGAAAATAAAGCCCAATATAGTCCAAAACAGTAGATAATATAGCATGGAGCAATCAAAAATTATATATACGTCGGAGACGTATCAGGCATCCCCAAGCTTAATTCCTGCTCGTCCTCGAGTAGGTAAATGATAAAAAAGAGAATTTTTGATGCGGAGTGCTACTTGGCATAATTTCAATGCAGATCTTCTTAATTGTGGTATGAATATTCAGATTAGAAAGATTCAAGACAAAAGTTTATATTGACATAAAAATAATAATACTTCAAGCATACTAAGAAAGCAATTATATCTTCTCAAAATAACATGGCCAAAGAAAGTTATCCCTACAAAATCATATAGTCTGGCTATGCTCTATCTTCACCACACAAAGTATTTAAATCATGCACAACCTCGATGACAAGCCAAGCAATTGTTTCATACTCTAACTTTTTCAAAACTTTTTCAATTTTCACGCAATACATGAGCGTGAGCCATGGATATAGCACTATAGGTGGAATAGAATGGTGGTTGTGGAGAAGACAAAAAGGAGGTGAAGATAGTCTCACATCAACTAGGCGTATTAACGTGCTATGGAGATGCCCATCAATAGATATCAATGTGAGTGAGTAGGGATTGCCATGCAATGGATGCACTAGAGCTATAAATGTATGAAAGCTCAAAAAGAAACTAAGTGGGTGTGCATCCAACTTGCTTGCTCACGAAGACCTAAGGCAATTTGAGGAAGCCCATCATTGGAATATACAAGCCAAGTTCTATAATGTAAAATTCCCACTAGTATATGAAAGTGACAACATATGAGACTCTCTATATGAAGAACATGGTGCTACTTTGAAGCACAATATATGAGACTCGCTATATCATGGTGCTACTTTGAAGTACAAGTGTGGAAAAAAGATAGTAGCATTGCCCCTTTTTATTTATTTTCTTTTTTTGGGCCTTTTTTTCTTTGGCCTTTCTCTTTTTTTATTGGGACAATGCTCTATTGAATGATGATCATCACACTTCTATTTATTTACAACTCAATGATTACAACTCGATTCTAAAACAAAGTATGACTCTATATGGATGCCTCCGGCGGTGTACCGGGATATGCAATGAATCAAGAGTCACAAGTATGAAGAAATTATTAACGGTGGCTTTGCCACAAATACTATGTCAACTACATGATCATGCTAAGCAATATGACAATGATGAATGTGTCATCATGAACTAGATGGTGGAAAGTTGCATGGCAATATATCTCGGAATGGCTATGAAAATGTCATAATAGGTAGGTATGGTGGCTGTTTCGAGGAAGGTATATGATAGGTATATGATACCGGCGAAAGGTGCTCGGTATTAGAGAGGCTAGCAAAGGTGGAAGGGTGAGAGTGTGTATAATCCATGGACTCAACATTAGTCATAAAGAACTCATATACTTATTGCAAAAATCTAGAAGTTATCAAAGCAAAGTATTACGCGCATGCTCCTAGGGGGATAGATTGGTAGGAAAAGACCATCGCTCGTCCCCGACCGCCACTCATAAGGAAGACAATCAATAAATAAATCATGCTCCAACTTCATCACATAACGGTTCACCATACGTGCATGCTACGAGAATCACAAACTTTAACACAAGTATTCTTTAAATTCACAACTACTCAACTAGCATGACTTTAATATTATCACCTCCATATCTCAAAACAATTATCATGCTTCAATCTTTTCTTAGTATTCAACACACCCAAAAGAAAGTTTCACAAATCTTGAATACCAAGCATATTATTAAGCAAATTACCATGCTATTAAGAGACTCTCAAAATAATTTAAGTGAAGCATGAGAGATCAATAGTTTCTTTAAAACAAATCCACCACTGTGCTCTAAAAGATCTAAGTGAAGCACATGGAGCAAAATTATAACGCTCAAAAGATATAAGTGAAGCACATAGATCAAAACTACTTAGCTCAAAAGATATAAGTGAAGCACATAGAGCAAAACTACTTAGCTCAAAAGATATAAGTGAAGCACATAGAGCAAAACTACTTAGCTCAAAAGGTATAAGTGAAGCACATAGAGTATTCTATCAAATTTTAATTCATGTATGGCTCTCTCAAAAGGTGTGTACAGCAAGGATGATTGTAGAATACTAAGACACAATGACACAAATAATACAAGACGCTCCAAGCAAAACACATATCATGTTGATGAATAAAAATATAGCTCCAAGTAAATTACCGATGGAAGTGGACGAAAGAGGGGATGCCTTCCGGGGCATCCCCAAGCTTTGAATTTTCGGTGTCCTTGGATTATCTTGGGGGTGCCATGGGCATCCCCAAGCTTAGGCTCTTGCCACTCCTTGTTCCAGGATCCATCAAAAGAATTCACCCAAAACTTGAAAACTTCACAACACAAAACTCAAAATAGAAAACTCGTGAGCTCCGTTAGCGAAAGAAAACAAAAGACCACTTCAAGGTACTGTAATGAACTCATTCTTTATTTATTTTGGTGTTAAACCTACTGTATTCCAACTTATATATGGATTATAAACTATTTTACTAGCCATAGACTCATCAAAATAAGCAAACAACACACGAAAAACAGAATCTGTCAAAAACCGAACAGTCTGTAGTAATCTGTAGATAGCGCAAGATCTGGAACCCCAAAAATTCTAAAGTAAATTTTTGGACGTGAGGAATTTATCTATTAATAATCTGCAAAAATAATTAACTAAATAGCACTCTTCAAATAAAAATGGCAGCAGTTCTAGTGAGCGCTAAAGTTTCTGTTTTTTACAGCAAGTTCAACAAGACTTTCCCCAAGTCTTCCCAACGGTTCTACTTGGCACAAACACTAATTAAACACAAAAAAACACAACCAAAACAGAGGCTAAATAATTTATTTATTACTAAGCAGGAGTAAAAAGCAAGGAAGAAAAATAAAATTGGGTTGCCTCCCGACAAGCGCTATCGTTTAACGCCCGTAGCTAGGCATAAAAGCGAGGATAGATCTAGGTATTGCCATAGTAATAAGATAGATCGGTGAAGCTCATTTCATATTCTCTACGTTCAGCAGCAAGTTTTCTTTGAGGCAAGAAAAAGTAATCAAAAGAGCTAAATTTAATAGGACAGAAGTCCCCAAGATCAATTTTAGGAGGTATAGGTTCCTCTTTCGGCCCTTCGTAATGTACAACCAATTCATCATTATAAGCATTCTTTTGACAGAACTTTGTGAGCCTAGAATCAAGAGAGTATCCTAGCTCATTATTTCGAATAGCCAAATCATCATTAAGTTAAGAGATTCTATCAATTAAAATATTGGTTGGCACCTTTTTTCTGAGGTTTTCATTAAAAGCAACATAGTCAGGAGATTGAAAGCGCATAATTTCTTCTTGATCGAATAGGATAGATTTTATGGTGGACGACCAATGTCCACCCTATAGTGCACAAAGATTTCTTTGGATTCTTTTATTATAAATTTGAATTCATGAGCCAAAAAGATAGTGGCGCCACGCTTAACAGAGGAATGCTCGATATTAGAAAATTCTAGAAAAACTCTTTGTATAGATGTGTGCATATGCATAAATTGCCTTTCAAGTTCAACGATAAGCATGGCAATAGCATCCGCAAGACTACTAGTTCTATGGAGAATAGAACCGCCCATAGAGGGCAAAGCACCGGCATAAGTAAAGAAATCTTAAATAACTCCTTTTGCAATAATATTACCACTATCGATTCGAAATCTTTTTGTATGGTAGGTAGGGGGTTCTTTAGCAGGAGCATCAGAATTTTCCATGATATTGTTATCGCCGATATTGGCGATAACTTCCCCAATTTCAGACATAACGACAAGCAAGCAAACTAGCACACAAGCAAACAAAAAAGCAAGCGGGCAAAAGAGGCAAATAGAGAGGGAGGATATAGAGAGAGAGGGTGAATAAAACGGCAAGGGTGAATTGGGGGGAGAGGAAAACGAGAGGCAAATGGAAAATAATGTAATGCGAGAGATAGGGATTGTGATGGGTACTTGGTATGTTGACTTTTTGCGTAGACTCCCCGGCAACGGCGCCAGAAATGGCTCATTGTCGGGAGTCAAATCTTGACTTGCACGAACCTCCCCGGCAACGGTGCCAGAAATACTTCTTGCTACGTCTTGAGCTTGCGTTGGTTTTCCCCGAAGAGGAAGGGATGATGCAGTAGAGTAGCGTAAGTATTTCCCTCAGTTTTTGAGAACCAAGGTATCAATCCAGTAGGAGGCCACGCTCAAGTCCCTCGTACCTGCACAAAGCGATAGCTACTCACAACCAACGCGATTAGGGGTTGTCAATCCCTTCACGGTCACTTACGAGAGTGAGATCTGATAGATATCATATTTTTGGTATTTTTTGTAAAAAGATGCAAAGTAAAAAGTAAAAGCAAAGTAAAAAAGCAAAGAAAGATTAAAGTGATGGAGATTGATATGATGAGAATAGACCCGGGGGCCATTGGTTTCACTAGTGGCTTCTCTCAAGAGCATAAGTATTCTACGGTGGGTGAACAAATTACTGTTGAGCAATTGACAGAATTGAGCATAGTTATGAGAATATCTAGGCATGATCATGTATATAGGCATCACATCCGTGACAAGTAGACCGAAACGATTCTACATCTACTACTATTACTCCACTCATTAACCGCTATCCAACATGCATCTAGAGTATTAAGTTAAAAACAGAGTGACGCCTTAAGCAAGATGACATGATGTAGAGAGATAAATTCATGCAATATGAAATAAACCCCATCTTGTTATCCTCGAAGGTAACGATACAATACATGCCTTGCTGCCCCTTCTGTCACTGGGTAAGGACACCGCAAGATCGAACCCAAAGCTAAGCACTTCTCCCATGGCTAGAACTACCAATCTAGTTGGCCAAACCAAACGGATAATTTGAAGAGACTTGCAAAGATAACCAATCATACATAAAGGAATTCAGAGAAGATTCAAATATTATTCATAGATAGACTTGATCATAAACCCACAATTCATCGGTCTCAACAAACACGCCGCAAAAAGAAGATTACATCGAATAGATCTCCGCAAGAGAGGGGGAGAACTTTGTATTGAGATTCAAAGAGAGAGAAGAAGCCATCTAGCTACTAAATATGGACCCGAAGGTCTAAGGTGAACTACTCACACTTCATCGGAGGGGCTAGGATGATGTAGAAGCCCTCCGTGATGACGGCCCTCTTCCGCGGAGCTCCGGAACAGGCCCCAAGATGGGATCTCGTGGATACCGACAGTTGCGGCGGTGGAATTAGATTTTTTGCTCCTGTTCTGATCGTTTGGGGGTACGTGTGTATATATAGGAGGAAGGAGTACGTTGGTGGAGCACCGAGGGGCCCACGAGGCAGGGGGCGCGCCCTAGGGGGGCACCCCCTACCCTCGTGACCTCCTCCTTGACTCCATGGAGTAGGGTCCAAGTCTCCTGGATCACGTTCGGTGAGAAAATCACGTTCCCGAAGATTTTATTCCGTTTGGACTCCGTTTGATATTCTGTTTCTCCGAAACACTGAAATAGGCAAAAAACAACAATTCTGGGCTGGGCCTCCGGTTAATAGGTTAGTCCCAAAAATAATATAAAAGTGGAAAATAAAGCCCAATATAGTCCAAAACAGTAGATAATATAGCACGGAGCAATCAAAAATTATAGATACGTTGGAAACGTATCAGTCATCTACACCCGTTCTTCCGCGACGGTGAAAGGATGCCTTTCTCGCTTCAGACACATGTTCGAAGACTCAGATGATGAGTGGGTCGCTGGGCTAGATATTGAGTACACCACAGTCCTGGGACCAGAGAAGGATCTAAAGGACGAAGAGAGGAAGAAGCCCGCAGTGATTCAGGTTTGCGTGCATGACTTATGCTTGGTCTACCACATATGCCATGTCAACGTTGAGTGCCAGGATTTTAAGGACTTCCTCCAGAGCAACCTAGTCAAATTCGTTACTTTAGACTTTGGTAACGACAAAGAAGTCATGTGTCGGATAGGCCTCGTTGTAGGCAACACCTTCGACCTCCAGAAGAATCGGCTGGTGTCCTCTCGTCAGCCTTCAATGCTGACCCTGGCAGGAGCCATGGTTCATCCTTCATACGGTAAACTAGAGAAACCTCCATACACATTTCATCATCATGCATGGCAATGAAATGTACTAGATATAGACCACATCCACTATGCTGCAATGGATGGCTACCTTTGCTTCAATATCTACAAGGGTTGGATGAAGAGCAACAACCAAGTGTGCGGTTCAAGCAAAGAAGTATTGGCCAAGAGGAAGAGGGACAAGGACAAAGTCGAGGACGTGGACGAGGACTCCGAGTAAGGTGGCAGTGTGGTTGCTCATGGTGGTTCTAATGCAATGTCTACTGAAATAGTTGCAAAGTTTAATTCCAGGTGTGCTTAATTTAATTTGAGGGGTGTGTTGTGCTGAGCCCCCAGTAGAACTATTTTATGTTTCTTCTCGTTACTTTAACTCTTCAGTACGTACATACTAGTATTTTTTTACATTTCATCTTTTAGTTGGTACAGTACTACCACTCGTTTCTTCACATTATATACATACAATATATATGGCCAACATCATATAGCCAGCAGTTTAGTTGTCAAAGAATTTTAGGGTGCTTAGTTTTGTCAAAGAATTCCAGGATGCTTAGAGGGTGCTTGGATCCAAGGGACTTATTTTAGTCTGACTAAAAATAGTCTCTTTAAGAGGCTAAAGTTCCAAGCATCCTTGACTAAAGAGGGTCTAAAACTAGTCTTGAGACTAAAATTTTTTAGTCAGGGGTACCCCTACTAAAATGTGGATTAGTCCTCTCTCTACTCATTTAACTCCTCTCCTTTAACACATGCGAGTTCTGGATTGGAGGGTTTGGAGGATAATAAATGCTCATTAACTTGATTTTAGCCTTTTTAGTATTTGGGTCCAAGCATGGGTGAGGCTAGCATGTTTTAGTCCCACTACTTTTAGTCATGGGACTGAAACGTATCCAAGCACCCTCTTCGTTTTATTTGAGGTGTGGGTTGTGCTGGACACCATTATTGTGACTAGCCTTTTTGATAGTACTATATGCATAATTTGGCGACGAGCGCTCTCTATATGTACCACCTTTTTTATAATTTCAAGTTTTGCTCCATGGCGCAACCCAACGATGCTACTGCTGTACAAAAGTATACATTTTTTAAAAGGCTAGAGGGCGGTGCAGTCTAGCTTGGTCGGTTTCATGAGAGGTGAGGGCCTTTGTGATTTGACAGCTCATTACTGCTGGAAGGCGGGGCCTTGTGATTTGACTGCTCGTATAAATGCGCCGACGACCTGATCGAGGAGGAGCAAAGAACCATGCGGTATACTCAAGTTTTCCACTAGAGTAGTACTGCGACGGAGGAGCACGAAACACGGCAGCCCAGTGCCATATGGCGATAAAAATGATCTAATTTGCTAGTCATCTCATTGTTAGCATTGTTCTATTCATTCCCTAAAAAACCATTGTTCTATTCATGCCTCGCAAAGAACGTGACATGGCGGAGAAACACCCGAAGCAAATGATGAAACACAGGAGCAAAAGAAGAAGGAAGATTATCACCCCAAATGATCTAATTCGCCGCGGAGTCGTAACTGCTTCTTCATCGCCTCCATGACCTCCATCTCCTTGCGCGTCTCCTCCGCTATCTTCTTCATTCTGTCCATGACGCGGGATTTCTCGACGCGAGCCTTCATCATCTGTTCCACGGCCGCATTACGTACCTTGATAGCAGCCAGGTGCTCGATGCGGAGCTTCGCCAACTCCTCCTTCTGTTCCATGACGAGGGCCTGCAACATCTTCATCGAGGAACTACTATTCTCATGCAGCTTCTTCCAGCCGGCGTTCTTCTCCTTCAACAGGTCGATCTTGTGGCAGAGCTTCGCCTTGTCCTCCTGAAGTCGCAGGATTTCGCCGGTCGCCTTCTTCTCCGAGGCAATGCTCTTCTTCAGCAGCATCACCAAGCCGGCGGTCAACCCCCCTGCTGATTGAGCTCAACGGGCATGTCGTTGAGGCTCTCCTTCAGCAACTCCATCAAGCCTTGGATGAACTCCTTCTGCTTATTGAGGTGCTTATTGAGCTGATCGGGCATGTGGTCGAGGGATAACGACTCCAGCTCCGTCGGCTAGGCATGTTTGCCTCCACGGCTAGGGCGCTCCTGGGATCCATCGCCTACCCATGAGAGAGCTTTCAAGGTATATGTGTGGCGGCGAGCCCTCTTTTTTTTCTACAGCCTTGGTTGCCGCTCCCTTTTTATGAGTAGTTCTTGACCTAGAGCTCTGCTAACTGTCCATGGCAACGACGGACGAAGAAGAAACACTTATGAGGAGGAAAGGTAGAGTAATTTTCAGTTAGGTAGTTGCCCTTTTTTACAACCTAAGTACTAGCACTAGTACTAATACCTGCATAGTGGGAACACATTCAAGTTTGGTACGTACTAGTAGGTGTGAGCAGGCTTTCGAATGTGATCGGAACAAGGTAAAGATTAATTGATGGTTTTGGTTTCGAGGCCCGAAATGGCTCCCGATGAGTTTAGCGGAACATAAATTTCAAGTACTACACTGCTCAAATGCGTAAATATTATGTTACTGTCAAAAATTGGCACAAAATACGAAGGAGACCAATGGAAGTACTACTAGCAATCCACGATTTAACTACTCGCATGCGCGCAGTGGAGTAATAATGTCTTTCTTCTGCCCTCAAGTCCACTCAATTTGCATGCGCTGTATTAATTGACCATCAATGAAGTGAACGACTTTACACGTGTCAAATTATCACATGGGGTGGATCTTGGTACAAAATTGCGTCCGCTCGTGTACCCGCGTGTGCGTACGAGGGAATGAGTGCGTGCGTGGCGTGCGTGCACATCTTCGCTTTGTGCATGTACCACCAGTATGGCTCTGGGAGGACGAGTACATTCTTCTGGAACCAGCAGCACGTCACTGTGATCAATCCACACAAGGAGGTCGCGACAACGCGTCCACATGTGCCATGTGGCTTCATGAACTGTAAGAGAGACATTGTTTAGCGTGCCATTGGTATTCTAATTTACATGTTCTACACATACTGAAAGTACTAGTAAGGTACACATGCATTGCACGCATCAGATTTTGCAACCAAATTATGAATAAATACCACACTATAGCATGTAAGCTCTGAGTGATATATGCCTGATGTAGCCCTTCATTTAATTCTTATAGTTCATCTCATTCAAAATCAATTAGTTTTTATAAAAAAGCTAAGAACGCGGGAATAGGAAAAACATGGGATTATAGTGGACTGTCATCTTGAATCCTACAGGATTGTACGAGTGTTTGATTGTGCATAGAAAAAACACAGAATTCTTTCAAAGAGGTTTGAGTGGATGGGATGTTTCCTATGAAATCTAGTGCAAATGAATCATATTGAAAAATTACTATGGTTTACAATCCTACGAATCAAACAACCAAGATAGCAAAAAATCCTAATGATTAGAATCCTCCAAAATTCCTTTGAGAATCCTTTGAATCAAAGAAACCCTTAATCTATTTTATGATTCATGGAATTGTGCGTTGTAAAGCATAAAGTAAAAAACAAATAATGGCAATTCAACTAGAAAAAAAGTTTGGGCAGTTATGATATGGAAGATTCTAGAACAAAAGAGAACCACTGTTGTTTTGTGGTTTGTGCATTATGCTTAAGTTCAACCATGGAGTCTGCTAGATTGTACATGTGGCAAAATATGGTGGGGGCTAGAAGATGGTGCGAGGGGACAAGTGGAGGGAGACTATGAAGGAATGCACAAGTGCGAGATCGATATTTAGAGAGAGGGGGCGAACACGTGCGCTGTTGCGCGCAGTGGCAGAGCCATGAAAAATAAATGAGCTAGGGGGCTAAGCATTGCTAATCCTTTACGAGGAGGGTCAATTCATTAACTTAAACCATTTTTAGCAGCAATTGTCTAATGATCACATTCATATTAGCATCGATATATAGTGATGTTAGGGGGGAGTGGGCAAGGCCCTTACTGCGCCCTGTCTTCGCCATTGTGCACACATCTGAGAGATGAAGCAGAAGGCATGGATGATGAGAGGGGGACATTGGATATATAATTAATGTGGGTGTATTAGCTATATATGTTAATCCTATATAGAGAGGTATAGATTGATCGATGTGGATGTGGGAAAGACGGTGAGACCTCACTAGATATATCGATTGATCGGTTTGTGTGGAAAACTATGAAAGACCTAGCTATATACACACATACATAGAGGAACATCGATCTTTGCGCATGCATGCGTGAGAGATAAAGAATGCCCGATATGATGGAGAGGGGGATGTGTGTGGGAGTGTGCCTTCATGGGAGACTGACCTGAAGAAAAAGATTGCATGCGTGCGATGGATAATGCCGACTGGTTGTGTGTGTGCATGCATGCACGAGAGAAAGTTAGTGGTACAATTATAAAGAGAAGACTACTGTGTGGGTGTAAAAGAATAGGTGAGGTCATAATCAATGTAAAGTTGAATTCAAATATTTGAATAAGAGATCCTGATGTTTGAAACCCATGCATGCATGAATATAACGAAGATCTGCGCGGTGTGGTTTGGAAACGAGCATGTTGTAATGTATACACATTGAACAAGGTCAGACTGATTTGAATTTGAGATACCGATGGCAGACATCATTTGGCCACGTCGCATCCGTGCATGGACACACTATTCTAATTGGAGATGATGGGCGGCTTTCGCATCACATATCTATATCTATACCCCTATATATATATTATATTTTTTATTTTTTATATTTTGTGGGGGTAACTTTAACTTTGAAAGATGGTCATTGGATGAGGCGAATCCGATGGTCCAAAGATGGCAAATTTGAGCACTACTGGCCGTTGGATATCATCTAGATTCCACTGGATTTCGCCACATGTATAATCTAGAAGACTCCATGGTTGAACTTAAGCATAATGCGCAAACATCAAAACACAAGAACTTCTTATTTGTTCTAGAATCTTCCGTATCATAATTGCCCAAATGTTTTTCTATGTGATTTGCCATTATTTGTTTTTACTTTATGTCTTACGACGCACAATTCCATGAATCTTAAAATAGATTAGCTTTCTTATAAAAACTAGATGATTTTGAATGAAATGAACTATAAGAATTTAACGAACATCTACATCATACATATATGACTCAAAGCTTGCATGCTATAATGTGGTATTTATTCATAATTTGGTTGTCAAATCTCACGCGTGCAATGCACGTGTACCTTACTCTAGTCTAAATGGTGTTTGTGTGTGTGTTGTGCGTGTTGAGGTGAAAATTTTCTCTTTTTTGGGTACACGTTAAGCTTGTTCTTCCGAAATTTCAAGTCGCGCCTTGTTATGCCGAAAATTTAACCTAGCGTCTCTGTCTATCCTACTACGAAACTCCCGTGTCGTGGAGTTGACACGGCAGATGTCCTAGAGCAAGGACTTAGTTGTAGGGCCATCGCACTAGGAAGCTTAAAGGGGTTGATCAGGACAAAGGACACACGAGAGAGTTTTTATACTAGTTCGGTCCCTTACGATAAAGATAAAGCCTATGTCTAGTTGGGATTGGTATTGCTGAGGTTTCGATATCCAAGAGGCTCAACTCGCCAGCTTGGTTATCGACTTGGTTGTTTTCTTGCCCTAAACCGCCACCCGGTCATCCCCTTATATACACGGGTTGACGCCTGGTGGCCTACAGAGTCCCGGCCGGCTCATAATCGTGTCCGGCTCGGTGACTTCCTTTACATGCCTTTCTTTACAAGTATTTCCTTACATATGGTGGTTTACAGTATCAGCCGGGCCCAGGCCTTTGGGCCTCCTATACATTTAGTAAACTATCATCTTGAATGTTTATCGGGCTTCTTCTGTAACCCGCCATTAGGGCTGACCCGGCCCCTCCTGGGCGGGTCATACTGGTAGTAATATCCCCAACATTAGGCCCCAGGTTGACTTTGAATTTTGTTCTCTGTCAATCTTCAATACTTAGGCGGAATCCATCCTCTGTCTGAAAAACTTCTGTAACCCGCCGTGACGTCATCATCTGAAATAACAAAAAACCTTCATGACGTCATCTTTCAACCGATGTTTTATTTTTTAATGCCTTCCGAGAATCGAGGCATCCGTTTATTTGGATAATCATTACTCGGGTCTCCTTGATTTTCGCGCCCGCCTATTCGTGCACTCCCTTATAAATAGGTACTACTTAGGTCTTTTTCATTATCCCCCTTCGGTCGTCTTCCTCCTCTCACTGCCTCGCTGTCGTTTCGAGCTCTGCCGCCACCGCAGATCTCCTCGTCTTCCTCACCTCCGGCTGCTGCATCAACCTGACTTGTCCAGAGAAACACGACGGACCCCCGCAGTAGCTCTGCATCTGTAAGTCTCTTTACTTCTCTGCCTCAGATCCGCATTACAGCTTCTCGAGTTCATCGGTGTTCATCGCCGCTTATTACAGATTGTCGATAGATTTTACCCCTGATGCCTCTTTCTGATCATCAGATATTACAGAATTGCTGCGGTAGCTATTTTTCCTTCTTTTTTGATGGTAGTAGATCCCTTTTTCCTGTATAAACGCTTTGTTAGCTGATGAACTCATCTGCACTGGACTTTTTTAGGTCTGGAATTTTTTTCTTTTTGGGACACCCATTTGATCCAAAATAATAATAACCGTTTAGTGAAACTTGTTTATGCAAACACTTAGCAGGATCTGCTTTCTGATGAAGTCTGTAGTCATGGCGGCTTATCACTCCGGCTTTCTTTTCCTTATATGTCATTAGCCCTTTGGTAAGCCGATGTTACTTGTTTTACAACTTCAACCTTTAACTGTTAATTGAACCGGCATTTTGTTTTTCCTTTTCCAGTCCCTTGTACATCATGCCGTCAAAGACACCCACCATCTGCAATTGGGTCCCCTCGTCCATAACTGAGGAACGGTTAAAAGAGTTATTCATCGTTGGGTTTCTGCCTTCAAAAAATGTCATGTCTTATCGTGCTCCTGACCTGGAGGAAGAATGCCCCAATCCAAAAGACAGAGAAGTGATTGTCTTCACTGACCACATGAACCGTGGCTTCTCACCGCCTGGTTCAAACTTCTTCAGAGAGGTCCTTCATTTTTTCAAACTTCATCCTCAGGATCTTGGACCCAATTCTATATCTAATATTTGCAATTTCCAAGTACTTTGTGAGGTCTATCTCCAGCAAGAGCCGATCGTAGAGCTGTTTAGAGAATACTTTTATCTGAACCGGCAGAATGAATGTACCAACGGTCCTAGCTTAGAACTTGGAGGCATCTCAATTTAGTGCCGTCAGGGTGCTGTCTTCCCTCTCATCGTCTTACCAAGTCACCCAAAGGACTGGAACCAAACTTGGTTTTATTGTCAGGATACCTCTCCAGCAAACGAGAAGCCGCTGCCGGGTTACCGCCCCGGTCGTCTTGACTCCAAGTTCACCCTTCCAGATAAGCTCACCGTTTCTGAACGCAAGAGGCTGCTTCCATCCATCAGAAGAATCAACGCTTTTTTGGGCAATGGTTTAACCGGAGTAGATCTGACCCGCTGCTAGATCTCATGGTGTGTTATTCCATTAGGCCGTCAATCTAAACTGATGTATGAATATGGCGAAAGCCCGGACGACTCTCTCCGTCACAGCCCAGTTGAACACACCGAAGAAGACATTGTTTCAATGTCAACCCTTTTGTTGAATGGGAAATATGAAGACTGCAGCATTGTTGGGTTAAATCCCTTCTGCAAGCTTAATCCAGTAATAGAAGTAAGCATATTCTGATCTCTTTTCCTTTGTATTTTGCCTAGCTATACTACTTTAGCGCTGATCTTTCTTCTTGTCTTTGCAGGCCAATTCTGACTTTTGGAAGGTGAAATATGACCACGAAGCTGCCAAGAAGGCGAAAGCCGCCGCCATGAACACCAAGAAGACGACCCGGAAAACGAAGAAGAAGAAGAAGAAGAAGAAGAAGAAGAAGAAGAAGAAGAAGAAAACCACTGTTGAAGATTTAGTGAAACTTGATGACACATCTGACTCGGAGGTAGTCCTTGATTCCCTTGGCCAATTTTTTAACAATCTTATAGACACTGATCCTTACCAGGATGACACTGGGGCCAGTCAGGCCGGGGAAGCAGAGGTAACTATCATTTCCTCCGACTCAGAGCCCTTACCAAGACACGAAGTTTGACGAGTGATTCGTAAAGTAAGGTTTTCTAACCCCTTAGCTCACTTGGATTCCAACTTTCATTTGAAAAAGCAGCAACATGAAAGCCAACGTGAAGTTGGGACTGAAGATGAACCGGCCGTCGTCCTTCAACAGACCCCTCGGAAACGCCCGAACGAGGTTTACTTATTACTGTCCTTAACTTGTTGTAATGAATCCTGCTCATTGTATTCCTTTTAACTTCTTTCTTTTACCCTTTTAGGAGGTGTCTCGTTCCTCAGGCGACTCATCACAAACACAATTTCCGGCTTTCAAGACTACTCCTGGGTAATCAGAAATCCTCTTTTCTTCCGGGTTGATCAATTGTATCTTGATGTTGACTGTCCTGTAATATATATTTTTTCCTTAGCGGCTAGGCGAAATCTAAGAAGGCGAAGGTAACAAAACCGGCGGAAGACCCGCGAGTACTAGCATCTGAGCCGGCTAGGCTGCCTTCTCCATTAACTGTCGCCCCAGAAGACCCGCCTATTGTCAATGAAGCAAATCCTCCAGAGCCGTCCCTTGACAAAGCCACTATGGACCCTTCTACGGCTGGACCGTCAAGCTCAACCGACCCGCCGTCTCCCCGTGTTCAAGATGTTCAAATTACTGGGAGCCGCTTTGTTGAGCCGGGGAACCCAACGGTATTGTCTCGGTGCACAGCTAAGCAAGAAGCATTGGAGAGGCAGAAGGTTCGTTTTGATGTTGCCAACTATGACCGTCTTAATGCCAGTGATATCTTATCCGGCTATCTCAGTCATGTACACTCCAGTCGTGATTCTGAGATCGAGATGGTCAAGCAGCTTCAGTTGAAGTATGAAGTATGTTGTTTCCGGATTACCAATATTCCTTCAGCCCCCAAGTCTTCAGATTATGAGAGAAACGGAATAACCTGTAGACTTAAAATATAGGCTGAGACTTTTACCTCTGAATCTTTGCCTGATATCGATAGAACAAAACTTCACCCATAGTCCCCAAGGACCGGTTTATTTTGATCATTAATGAATCGGTACTTCAGAATTTAAAACTATCTGCGAGGTATTTAACACTTCAGTTTAACCTTGGTAAACTTGCTGAACTGCGTACATTAGCCCCCAAGTGCCAAGTGTTGTTACTTTGTAGAGGACTTGGGACTTCAAATATGTTGGTAGAGTCGTAAAATTTTGATTTGGCATACATTAGCCCCCAAGTGTCAAGTGGTTTATTTGTAAAGTACTTGGGACTTGAATCTTGAATTTAAATACTGGAATTTGAAACCAAGTATTGACTTATCTGAACATTTCACAGAATGCATTGTCTGAATTGAATTCTCAATTATCTGACGCAAAGACCCGACTAGCATGTCAAGAGTCCGAAATCAAATCTTCCACTTCCAAACTGCAATGAGCCTTTCTGCAACGGAGAATTTGAAGACCAGCTTTGCTACCAAGGAGAAGGCTTGGGAAAATGAGAAAACACTCCTGACCCGACGAGCTAAGACGGCCGAAACAACTCTGAAAGAAATTTCAACAGAGCTGAACAGTTTGATGGGCCGGGTGTCTCAAATGGTTGCTGTTGTCTTTGGTAACCTGCTTGAGTTGACCTTTCGTATATTTTTTCCAAACCAGAATATGATCCGCCAACTTACTCTGTTGAAAATATATGCAGGTCCGCGAAGTAAAAATCAGAGCCAAGACCCATTGATTAAACTGAAGGCAGTATACACCTTGGTTGAACAATTGTACATTGGTGCACAATGGGCTCTGGCCGCTATCTCTCCTGCAAATCAAGGACCCAACCGGCTTAGCGATGTCCTGAAGAAGATGTCCATCCTTCCGGCGAGATTCCAAGAAGTAAAACGCTCCTACACGCGAGCCGGAGCTTTGACTGCCCTAAGCCACTCCAAGGCTTGGGTGCCAGACCTAGACCCGGCGGAAGTAGCGAGAGGTTACCCTACTGTAAAGGAGGACGGGTCTCCATTTGATCAGGATGATTTCATAGCATGTGTACGCGAAATCCGGCCTCAGGCGACTAGTCTTGGAGAAGACACCAATGTTGACAAGTACCAGCCGGGTTTTGATAGTGAA
Source organism: Triticum aestivum (assembly GCF_018294505.1). NCBI lineage: Eukaryota > Viridiplantae > Streptophyta > Magnoliopsida > Poales > Poaceae > Triticum > Triticum aestivum. The sequence continues at coordinate 466,308,836 of NC_057797.1, forward strand.
AATAAGAAGATGGCCACTCCTTCATACAAAGTCGCAGATCTGATCCCACCTATGAGAGAAGATACCTTTGCTTCGGAAATTGACCCGGTCAGCCTGATTGACGACGAAGCCGAATTTGTCGCCATGAACGGCTTTGATTGGTCAAAATCCAACTTCCAGCAAACAGAAGGTGGTGAACCGGCGAGGGAGGGACAATGATCATCTTCATAGGCTTATAAAGCCTTGTAATAACTTTAGTTGCTAAAACACCGCATGTTTCCTTATGCCATCGTGCATAAAATACTTCTATGTGAATCTGCTTCCAGATGTCAATGTATGCATCATTTAGTATTTGTCTTTGTGATATTTGAACTCTGTTTCTGTGAATACAAGAAAAATACTGGCAAGGTGGTTTAGAACCAAACGGGCGTAGACACCCTAATTCACAGCCAATATATTTACCTCCATAAAGAATAGAAACAAATATAAAGAAAGGATCAAGGTTAATACGATTTTTTGAGCTAACGCAACGGGTAGCGCGTATAAGTAAAAAATCATACCTTGTCCTTGTTTATCCTTAGATCGCCGGTTGTAATAATCCGGGTGGTGAATTTGATAATTCAATATGTATGGAGAGTTAATACTTCTTGAATACTCGATGATATCTTAGTAGCTCGTACCTTTGGGTCCTTGAGCCACCGGATTGAATAACCCGGGCGGTTGTGTTGTTCAATAATCGAGCCGGTGAAGAAAACCAGGCTATCTTATTTGTAATATTGAAAGAACAAAAGCTAAAATGCAAGCAACAGATAATAAACATAATTTTAACTTTGTATTCAAAAAGCTGGGGGTTTATGATTCGAATATGATCAGTAAACTGGACCAAAGGGGTTAAGCTAAGGTTCAAATACGACCATATAGCCCCCAGTGGCTTTGGCGTTGCGCCGATCAAGAGGGTACCGACAGCTATGTTCTCTTTGGTTCGAATACGACCTATGTTTGAACAGGAAGCCCCCAAATGACCTTGAGAGGTTTTTAACGACCCTGATTCGAATACGATCCAAGTCGGACTCAAAAGGGGTTAAGCTATGATTCAGATACGATCAAGAAGCCCCCAAGTGAGTTTGTCCTTGAGCCGATCAAGAGGGTTACGACAGCTATGTTCTCTTTGGTTCGAATACGACCTATGTTTGAACAGGAAGCCCGCAAGTGACCTTGAGATTTGCATCTAGATTCGGATATGATCATAAGCCGGACTAAAAAGGTTAAACTTGATTCAAATATGATCAGGTCCTGAATAGTCATTTGTAAGTAAGAAATAATAAAGATGTATAGTCTGCAAAAAAAGAAAGGAGACCGATGGTCTTACTTTATTGCTTATCATAGTATATACAACGTGAACGTATGTACATGTTGAGAGCCAGTGGCTCAGGTGTAATATGGCCAAATTTGAGCAATGTTCCATGGCCGGCGAGTCTCCTCTTCTGACTTGCGTGAGTCGGCATGCTCTCAAACGTCAATGAGGTAGTAGGACCCATTGTTTAAATTTTTACTGACCACAAAGGATCCTTCCCAAGGCAGGGATAACTTGTGTGCATCTGAAAGGTCTTGGTTGAGTCGGAGCACCAAGTCGCCTTCCTGAAAGGTCCTGGACTTGACCCGGCGGCTGTGATAACGACGCAGGTCATGTTGATAAATTGCTGACCGCGCTGCTACTAAGTCTCTTTCTTCATCCAACAAGTCAAGCGCATCCTGCCTGGCTTTTTCATTGTTAGCTTCAACATAAGCCGCCACACGGGGCGAGTCATGACGGATGTCACTAGGCAACACTGCTTCCGCTCCATAAACCATGCAGAAGGGTGTGTAACCCGTAGACCTGTTGATTTTATTATTGATGCTCCATAACACTGAAGGCAACTCCTCTACCCAACAACCCAGCGTTCGCTGTTAAGGAACCATAAGCCGGGGTTTTAGCCCTTTCAGAATTTCCTGATTGGCTCTCTCAGCTTGACCATTGGATTGAGGATGAGCTACAGAAGAAACATCAAGACGGATGTGCTCTCGCTGACAAAATTCTTCCATAGCCCCTTGGGACAGATTAGTGCCATTGTCTGTGATAATACTGTGTGGAAAACCGAAACAGAATATTACTTTTTTCATGAACTGAACCGCCATGGCTGCATCACACTTACTCACAGGCTCTACCTCAACCCATTTGGTGAACTTATCAACAGCCACAAAGAGATGCGTCTTTTTATCCTTAGACCTTTTGAAAGGTCCCACCATGTCAAGCCCCCAGACTGCAAACAGCCAAGTGATTGGAATCATCCGGAGCTCTTGAGCCGGCACATGCGCTCGTCGTGCAAATTTTTGACATCGATCACATCTACTGACCAGATCTTCTGCATCAGCGTGAGCCGTCAACCAGTAAAAACCGTGACGAAACGCCTTGGCCACTAAAGATTTTGACCCAGCGTGATGAGCACAATCGCCTTCATGGATCTCACGAAGGATTTCTTGACCTTCTTCGAGGGAAACACACCATTGAAACGCTCCGGAAACACTGCGATGTAATAACTCTCCATCCGAAATCGTCATGGACTTAGACCGCCGGGTTATCTGCCGAGCCAGGGTCTCATCCGCTGGTTACTCTCCCCGGTTCATGTAAGCCAAGAACGGCACCATCCAATCTGGGATGACATGAAGAGCCGCCACCAACTGCGCCTCCGGGTCAGGAACAGCTAAATCTTCTTCTGTGGGCAACTTGACAGAGGGATTATGCAAAACATCTAAAAAGGTGTTGGGTGGTACCGGCTTATGCTGAGACCCCAGCCGGCTTAAAGCATCAGCTGCTTTGTTCTTTCGACGGTCAATGTGTTCCACCTGATAACCTTTAAAATATCCTGCAACAGCATCGACCTCTCGGTGATAAGCCGCCATGAGAGGGTCTTTGGAATCCCACTCGCCGGATACTTGTTGAGCCACTAGATCAGAGTCACCAAGACATCTGACCCGGCTCAAGCTCATCTCCTTTGCCACTCGAAGACCATGGAGCAACGCTTCATACTCTGCTGCGTTGTTATTGCATGGAAACATCAATCGTAACACATAACAAAATTTATCACCTCATGGGGAAGTTAATACGACTCCAGCCCCCGAGCCTTCCAATTGCCTGGATCCATCAAAATGAATAGTCAAATATGTGTTGTCCGGCTTCTCTTCCGGCATCTGCATCTCTGTCCAGTCATTGATGAAGTCAACCAGGGCTTGAGACTTAATTGTAGTACGTGGAACATACTTCAGCCCATGAGACCCAAGCTCAATTTCCCACTTGGCAACTCGCCCTGTGGCTTCTCTGTTTTGAATAATGTCTCCCAAAGGAGCAGAGCTAACCACAGTGATTGGATGTCCCTGAAAGTAATGCTTAAGCTTCCGGCTTGCCATGAACAACCCATAAACAAGCTTCTGTCAATGTGGATATCGTTGCTTAGATTCAATTAGCACTTCACTGGCATAATAAACCAGCCGCTGAACCGGATGCTCTTTGCCATCCTCCTTGCGCTCTACCACCATAGCCACACTAACAACCAGTGAGTTGGCAGCCACATATAACAATAGCGGTTCTTTCTCAATTGGAGTGGCTAGGACCAGCGGCTCAGCCAGTTGTGCCTTCAGATCCTCAAAAGCAACGTTCGCAGCATGGCTCTAGACAAAAACATCCATTTTCTTCATCAACTGATACAGAGGCATAGCCTTTTCCCCTAAACGGCTTATGAACTGGCTCAAAGCAGCCACACGACCCGCCAGTTGTCGAACATCATTGATGCAGGTTGGTTTGGCTAGAGATGTAATTGCCTTGATTTTCTCCGGGTTAGCTTCAATACCTTGGTTAGACACCAGAAAACCCAAGAGCTTGCCTCCTGGCACTCCAAAAACACACTTGGCCGGGTTAAGCATCATCTTATAAACCCGAAGATTATCAAAAGTTTCTTTCAGGTCTGTGACCAAGGTTTCCTCTTCCCTCGATTTCACCACTATATCATCCACATAGGCATGAACATTGCGCCCAATTTGATTGTGAAGACAATTCTGCACACACCGCTGGTAAGTTGCCTGGGCACTCTTAAGCCCAAAAGGCATAGACACATAGCAGAAAGCCCCAAAAGGAGATATGAAAGCTGTCTTCTCTTGATCCTTACCTGCCATCTTAATTTGATGATAACCGGAATAAGCATCTAAGAAACTCAATCATGTGCAACCCGCCGTAGCATCAATGATCTGATCAATACGGGGAAGAGCAAAAGGATCAGTCGGACAAGCCTTGTTCAAATCTGTATAATCCACACACATACGCCAGGTGCCATTCTTTTTTAGTACAAGCACCGGGTTAGCTAACCATTCTGGATGAAAGACCTCCACAATGAACCCGGCTGCCAAGAGCCGGGCCACCTCTTCTCCGATGGCCTTGCACCTTTCTTCATTGAACCGCCGGAGAAACTGTCTAACAGGTTTAAACTTTGGATCAATATTAAGAGTGTGCTCAATGAGTTCCCTCGGGACACCCGGCATGTCTGAAGGTTTCCATGCAAAGATGTCCCGGTTCTCATGGATGAACTCGATGAGCGCGCTTTCCTATTTCGGATCCAAGTTTGCGCTGATGATGAACTGTTTGGATGAATCGCCAGGCACAAAGTCAACCATCTTAGTGTCATCAGCTGATTTGAATTTTAACTCCGGCTCATGCTCTATTGTTGGTTTCTTTAATGACGTCATGTCCGCCGGGTCAACATGATCCTTGTAGAATTTCAACTCCTCTGTTGCACAAACAGACTCAGCATAGGCAGCATCACCTTCTTCACATTCCAAAGCTATCTTATGGCTCCCATGGACTGTAATGGTGCCCTTGTGACCCGACATCTTGAGCTGCAAATATACGTAACACGGTCGAGCCATGAACTTGGCATAAGCCAGCCGCCCAAACAGAGCATGGTATGGGCTTTTGATCTTAACCACTTCAAAGGTTAATTTTTCTGCCCTGGAGTCATACTCATCCCCAAAGGCTACTTCCAGCTCGATCTAACCAACTGGGTATGCCGACTTGCCAGGTACCACACCATGAAAAACAGTGTTGGATTGTTTAAGATTTTTATCCGTCAATCTCATCCGGCGGAACGTCTCATAGTAGAGGATGTTGATGCTGCTGCCTCCATCCATGAGCACCTTAGTAATCTTGTACCCACCAACCTAAGGTGCTACCACCAAAGCCAAGTGACCCGGATTATCAACCCGGGGCGGGTGATCCTCTCTGCTCCACACAATAGGCTGCTCTGACCAACGTAAATAACGTGGAATTGTCGGCTCAACAGTATTGACGGCCCTCTTATGGAGTTTCTGGTCCCTCTTGCATAAACTGGTAGTAAATACATGATACTTTCCACTACTCAACTGCTTCGGGTTGCTTTGATAGCCAGATTGTTGCTGCTGCTGATTCCCTTGGCCGTGTTGCTGATTATATCCTCCTTGGTGACCAGGATAACCCTGACCGTGAAAACCACCTCCGCTTGAACCGGCGTCCGGGCCCTGAAAGCCGCCTCCACCCCAGCCGCCGCCTGGGCCGTGACCCCCATCATATGCATTTGAATTTTTAAATGCCTTCATGATCGTGCAATCCTTCCACAAGTGAGTGGCTGGTTTCTCCCGGGTGCCATGTTTTGGACAAGGTTCATTTAACAACTGCTCAAGGGTAGGGCCTGTCCCGCCTGATCGAGGGGGTTGCCTGCCCTTGTGCCGCTGATTACCACCCTGCGCATTAGTATTAGCAACAAACCCATCAGCCTTATGTTTATTACCTCCTTGATTCGCCGGGTTATGCTGGTGACCCTTGCCATTGCCGTTCTTCTTTCCCTTCGTTGCCTTTTCTTCATCAGACACCGGGTCTTTGGTGGTATCAAAATCGGCATACTTGACAAGAGTTGCCATCAACGTCCCCATGTCATTACAATCACGTTTAAGCCGCCCCAACTTCTGCTTCAGAGGTTCAAAGCGGCAATTTTTCTCCAACATCAAAACTGCTGAGCCGGCATCCATCTTATCAGATGAATGTATTATCTCTTTGACCCGACGCACCCAATGGGTTGTAGATTCTCCATCCTCTTGCTTGCAATTGGTCAGGTCCACAATCGACATTGGCTGCTTACACGTGTCCTTAAAGTTCTCGATGAACCATGCCTTCAACTCTGCCCATGAGCCAACATAATTGGGTGGCAATTCTTTCAACCAGGTCCGATCCGTTCCATCCAACATCATGGTAAAATACTTGGCCATCACAGCATCGCTAACCTCCAAAAGCTCCATAGCCATCTCATAACTCTCAATCCAAGCCCCTGGATGTAAGTCAGCCGTGTAGTTAGGCACCTTACGAGGCCCCTTGAAATCCGTGGGCAACCGCTCATTGCGTATGGCTGGGACCAGTCAAGGTACGCCTCCAGTTCTTGTTGCCACTCCTGCCTCAATCGAGGTTGGTGGATAAGCCGGAAAGGTTTGGTGAGCCACCTGCTCTGCTACTATCTGAGCTGCCCGCTCCGCCTCTTGACGAATCCTCTCCTGATCCGCCAAGTTAAGGGCTCCAGCCCGCACCGGCTCATGCCGATATGGCCGGTTGTGGCGTTGAGCATTACTTGACATCTCAGCGGACTGCATGTGCCTACTGTAACTCGGGCTCCGGCTTGGGCGAGGAGTTGAATGAATCATGTCCCGACTGTAGGAGTATGCATCCTGCTGGGCCAAAGCTGTCTGAAGTAGTTCTCTTACCCTCCGGGTTTCGATTGCCGCTGGCGAGTCGCCTTCCATTAGGAGAGCCGCCAAACGAGCCGACGCTCCGATGAGGTTTTCCATGGGGTTAGAGAAGTGACCCGGTGTCGGTGTCAAAACCAGCGGATCTCGGGTAGGGGGTCCCGAACTGTGCGTCTAGGCCGGATGGTAACAGGAGGCTGGGAACACGATGTTTTACCCAGGTTCGGGCCCTCTTGATGGAGGTAAAACCCTACGTCCTGCTTGATTAATATTGATGATATGGGTAGTACAAGAGTAGATCTACCACGAGATCAAGGAGGCTAAACCCTAGAAGCTAGCCTATGGTATGATTGTTGTATATGGAGTTGATTACCTACGGACTACAACCCTCCGATTTATATAGACACCGGATAGGGTTAGGGTTACATAAAGTCGGTTACAATGGTAGGAGATCTTGAATATCCGCATCGCCAAGCTTGCCTTCCACGCCAAGGAAAGTCCCATCCGGACACGGGACGAAGTCTTCAATCTTGTATCTTCATAGTCCAGGAGTCCGGCTGAAGGTATAGTCCGGCTACCCGAACACCCCCTAATCCAGGACTCCCTCAGTAGCCCCTGAACCAGGCTTCAATGATGACGAGTCCAGCGTGCAAATTGTCTTCGGCATTGCAAGGCGGGTTCCTCCTCCAAGTCCTTCGTAGAAGATTGTAAACACCAAGAGTAGTGTCCGGCTCTACAAAATAAGTTTCCACATATTGCCATAGAGAGAATAATATTGACACAAATCAAATCTGCCGACGTATTCCGCAGTGCGTCATCACACTACGGCCAAGTCCTTTACTCGAATCGTTTTTACCTTTCCACCTCAGCATGTTTTGCGAGGTGGTTTCCTTGGCACGTCTTGTCAAAGCAGAGATCGTGTATCCCTTTTACGGGATTCTCATCAATACGGACGTGGGTAACCCAACCGCGCCATTTGTCACGGTGCTTGGGAGACAAGCGAGTTTTATTAGGCAGGTGGGGACGCATAACCTCATCCGCCCATATAAGGGGATAAGGATCCACCTTTTTACCTATGCCTTCTTCCTCCTTTGCCTATCCATCTCCTGCGCACTCGAGCTCCAGCGCCCAAGCCCGCACTTCCCACCTCAACCTTCTCCAGCAATGTCCGGAGCGGGCAGCAAGTGGATGGTCTCCTCCGTCACGGAGGGCCATGTCAAAAAGCTAAGGAAGGCCGGATACTTGTCCAAAGACATCGCGCACCGGCTTCCCGAGGAGGGGCAGCTTCTTCCCACCCCAAGGCCCCATGAGAGGGTAGTATTCCTTCCCCACTTCCTCCGCGGATTGGGTTTTCCACTCCACCCATTTGTCCGGGGGCTCATGTTTTACTATGGCCTGGATTTCCACGATCTGGCCCCGAACTTCGTCCTCAACATCTCGGCGTTTATCATCGTGTGCGAGGCTTTCCTCCGCATCCGCCCCCATTTCGGCCTCTGGCTCAAGACCTTCAACATCAAGCCCAAGGTGGTGTGCGGCAGCCAGGTGGAGTGCGGAGGCGCCATGGCAGGCAAGATGGCCAACGTCCTATGGCTCGAGGGCTCCTTTGTGGAGACCCTGAAGGGATGGCAATCGTGGTGGTTTTACATCACCAAGCCGCGCGATCCGAAATGGACCGCAGCCCCGAGTTCCGATCCGGACCCCCCACGCGGCTTATGTCCTGGAAAGCGATGGGCCTGTCGTGGGGTGACTAAAAAGAGGTGACCGAATTGCAAACATGCATCCAGTCCCTGGTGAACAAGCCAATCCGGCTTGTTAATGTAATCCAGGTTATGCTCGTCCGCCGGATCCTCCCGTGCCAACAACGGGATTTTAATCTGTGGGAGTTCGTCCCGGCGCAGCACCAAACCCTTAACAGGCTCTTCGACACGACATATGAAGACGTCTGGAAGGTGCTAACCAAAGGCGCCGAGGCTCCCACATCTGCTTCCGAGGACCGCGGATACAGCTCGCAGCGTCACGCTAGCGAGGTAAGCTATTTTCACCTTTTACAGGATGTTAACTTTTTTCATAATTTGACTCTATGCGGGATCTAAACTCCCTTACCTTTGACAGGCTTGGCAGGCGAAGTCCAGATCGATTAACTGTCCGGCTCCCTTGCCCGAAGACCCAGCTCCTGCTCTCCTAGTGAAGCTGCTGGTTCCAGCGCCTTATGTGGTGCCGAAGAAGAAGGCCACGGGGACTCGAAAGAGTGCCCGTAATGTGGTGGTGTCGGACTCGTCATCTGACAAGTCCGAGATGCCCTCCTCCCACGAAAACGAGGAGGAAGAAGAAAACTCTCCCCCCCCCAGCGGAGGGAGGAGAGAAGAGGAAGGCCGCCCCAACGGGGGAGGCCGAGGGGTCTAGGAAAAGGAAGACCCCTCCGCCGGACTACGCCCCCAACGCCGAAGAGGGCAAAGAGGAGTGGCCAAACAGGATCAAGCGTCCAGCGAAATCGTAAGTTCTGATATCAGAATAACTCATGATGTTCCTTTGTTGCACAGCTTTCCCTGATGTCGAACATAATTATGCAGCCCGCCCCGGGCCGAACTCAACAAGTCGTCGAGCGGCTCCCTGGATTCATCGGACGTGAACTCAGTTCTACCCGCTGTCTCGCCCTGCACTGCGAATGACGCCGAAGTGGGGTCGCAACGAGCTCCGGGGCAGGAGGAGGTGGTCCTCGAGGAGCCGCAAGGCGACCTCCCGGACTCCAGGAGTAAAGGGGACAAGACCCCCCAGGGCTCCAAGTCCGGCTTTGTGCCGGACACCGCGCCGGAATCTTCAACAGTTTCGGACCGCGGTAGGCGAACTCCTTCCAAGAGGAGCAAGCCTTCTGAGCCGGCGGCCTCCGTCCAACCGGAGGTGCCGGACAATCTGCTGGAGGTGCTTGACGGCGCCTCCATCGACGAGGAGAACCATACTATTATGAGTGCGGTGATCCAGAGGGTTCAGTTCGCCAAGAGCGGACTAACTAAAGCTTGCGCTAGCCTTCTAACAGGCTTCGAGGTAAGTAAAAATATATAAAAATAGTACCGCATAGACAGTAGCCCCTGATGCTTTGTTTGGCGTTCGGAAAGAAATGCCGAATAGTGGATCTAGTAAATTTCGCAGGAGTCTAACAATAAAGAGTCAATATGCATGTGCAGGCTTCGCTACTATCCACCGCCGCACTGAGTGCGGAGGTGGGTGTCCTGAAACAGGACCTCAAGCGTACCGAGCAAGAGCTCGGCCTTGCCAAGGGGCAGCTCGAGGAAAAAGAAGGTAGGAAATACCTTACAAAAAAAGTGCCTATAGAGAGGCGTGATTGCAAAAAATAATAGGATTGCACTGCTTATTATAGGGGCCACGACTGAGGTGGCGACCCTCAAGCAGGCGTTGTCCGAGGCCGAAAAGAAAACGGCCACGGAGCGCACCGAGCGAGAGAAACTTGGGGCTTAGGTCGGCGAGGTGCAGCAAGAGCTTCAGGCTCTCATGGAAAAACATGAGAGTTTGGAGCTTGAGTCGAAGACCCAAGCGTCCGAGCTCGCGGCGGCCCTTGAGACTGCCAAGTCTGCCAAGGCCGAAGCCCAAAAGGCCCTCCAAGAGTTGGAGGAGATGAAGAAGATAGCAGCGGGTAAGGCATTCTTTATGCAAAGCAGAAATATAAAAGTAAACTACTTGTTACTTACCCGAATCCGGAGTTCTCCAGGGGTATTCGCAGATCTTCCCCGCAGCGTATCCGCCGCCGCCGCATTCTACCGAGCTGAAGAGGGCAGCTCGACGGAGAAGGTGTTCTGGTATCAGTATGCTGAGGCCGGACACCCTGTGCCCTTGAGCGACCAACTGAAACAGCTGGTCGAGGTCCACAAGGCGGCCGAACAGGCCATGAAGGTCTTCATAGTTCGGCTGTGGCCCGGAGAGGCCCTGCCTGGGAGCTACTTTGGGCTGGTGCGGCGGCTGGTGGAGGCCTGTCCAAGGCTCGAGGTCATCAAGCGCTCCGTCTGCATTGAAGGTGCCCGTCGGGCCCTTACCCGTGCAAAGGTGCACTGGGGTAAGCTGGACAGTGAGAAGCTTATGAAGGACGGGCCGCCACCGGGGAAGGAGCATCGCAAGCCCGAGAACTATTACAAGGATGTTCTTGCGGGTGCCCGCCTTGTGGCGGATGAATGTACCAAGGATGTAATTTTTGAATAAACTCGCTCGTTTTTATCCTGTGCACTGAAAACTTGTTCATAGGCGCTTAAGCAATGCTTGTTGAATTTAAAATATTATTTTCTGTGCGGCCGTTTATCAAAAAATTGAGAGATGGCCAGTCGTTCGCTTCTGCCCCCATGCCACTAGTGCTGGGGTGTTCGGGATAAACCTGAGCGCTCTTTTTCCCATAGTTGGGTCCTTCGAGGGAGGCGCTCAGCACAACGAACCAGGCAATCGGACTATAATGCTTGAACACTCTCACTTAGCCATAGAAATTTATAATTTTAAATTTCGGCAAAGCCCCTAGTTCGGAAGACCGAGTTCGGGGCGCTATCCACGCCTTGGCCGGACAAATCCGGCTCCTCGCTCGAAGCGGCATAAGTCTTTAGGGACTCAAAAAACCTCTCGAACAGCGACCGGTCTCTCACCTCATCATGACAGTCAGTTTTAGCTTTCTCCACTGAGGTGCTTAACCCAGCTCAACCGGGGCACAATCGCAGTGGTTCTCCTAGTGCTACCTTAGCCAATATAGCGGAACGTAAGGCACCAAAACATAGGAGCCGGGCAAACCCAACTATTGACCCAAATCATGATTCGGAGCCGATGCATATAGTGCTATAAGTTCGGGGTGCCGCACTTGTGAAAGTGTACGGACTTCTCACACCATATTAAAAAGCACTGAAGCCCCTGGCATACTTGCCGTACCATAGTGTATGGGTGCAACATGTCATTAATGAACATATATGTGAAAAGAAGATAATGCAGAAAATAGACAAAAAGCTATGCATTGTTTATAGAGAGGCTATTTATCAAAGCCGAACGATACAAATAGTGCGGTAAGCAAAGGATATTGGACTATTCAGTATGTCCTGACCAGGGGCAGGCCGCGGAATTGTATTTAAAACAGGTATACCGCTCGTAACATAGACCACCTGGGAGTTCCATAATGCGGCATGGCTTGTTTGCCTCCCTGGATCTTGCATCGTTTGTGCGGCAGTCGAATTGCCGAATAGGTCGTCCGAAGTATGGAGTCCTGAAAGTAAGAAAAAATTAAAAAAAGAATCTGGTAGCCCCTAGTACGTTTTAAGCCGTATTTTGGGCGTGCCGTTATTGTGCCCCTTCCCCTGTGCCCATGGTATTTCAAGGGCGTAGTTATGTACGCGAGGTACTGGTTTCGCTATGTCGCGAAAGCTGGGGTTGGGGCCGCATTGCTACGCTTGCTCAGAGTGTGCCAGGCAGTCCTGCTGTGGGTTACTCCGGGCGCGCTTGGCAGTGTCTGACTTTTTAATGGCGGGACTGGAGAATTACCTGAGAAGGCTACTTTGTACCTCTGCTGCGAGAGCCGTCGTATGCTCCTCCGTACGGAGGGAGCGTTCGGTGTTTCCGTTGACCGTAATTACTCCTCAAGGGCCTGGCATCTTGAGCTTGAGATACGCATAGTGCGGCACCGCATTGAACTTTGCGAATGCGGTTCATCCGAGCAGGGCGTGATAGCCACAGCAAAACGGGACTATATCGAAGATTAACTCTTTGCCTCGGAAATTGTCCGGGGATCCGAAGACCACGTCAAGTGTTACTGAGCCTGTACAGTTGGCTTCTACACCTGGTATAACGCCTTTAAAGGTCGTTCTTGTGGGCTTAATCCTTGAGGGATCTATGCCCATTTTCCGCACTGTATCTTGATAAAGCAGGTTCAGGCTACTGCCGCCGTCCATGAGGACTCTTGTGAGATGAAATCCGTCGATGATTGGGTCGAGAACCAATGCGGCGAAGCCGCCATGACGGATGCTAGTGGGATGGTCCCTTCGATCAAAAGTGATCGGGTAGGAGGACCATGGGTTGAACTTTGGGGCGACTGGCTCTATCGCGTATACGTCCCGTAGCGCACGCTTCCGCTCCCGCTTGGGAATGTGGGTTGCGTATATCATGTTCACTGTCCGCACTTGTGGGGGAAAGCCCTTCTGTCCATTGTTGTTCGGCGGCTTGGGCTCTTCGTCGTCGCTGTGCAGCCCCTTGTCTCTATTTTCGGCCCTTAACTTGCCTGCCTGCTTGAACACCCAACAATCCCTATTAGTGTGATTGGCTGGCCTTTCGGGGGTGCCATGTATCTGGCACAAGCGATCGAGTATTCGGTCCAAACTGGACGGGCCCTGAGTATTCTTTTTGAATGGCTTTTTCCGCTGACTGGATTTATAGCCTTTGAATCCAGCATTGACTGCCGTGTCTTCATTGCTGTCGCTGTTAATGCGGCGTTTTTGCTTATTCCAACGTGTCGTGCCACTTTTGTCCTTGGTATCCGAATTACCAGGGTTCTTTGATAAGTTGTTACTGCGAGCTAGCCAGCTGTCTTCTCCCGCGCAAAAGCGGGTCATGAGTGTCGTGAGGGCTGCCATGGATTTCGGCTTTTCCTGTCCCAGGTGCCGGGCAAGCCACTCGTCGCGGATGTTATGCTTTAAGGCTGCTAGGGCCTCTGCGTCCGGACTGTCGACTATCTGGTTTTTCTTTGTTAGGAACGGTGTCCAGAATTGTCTGGCCGATTCCTCTGGCTGCTGAATTATGTGGCTTAAGTCGTCGGCATCCGGCGGTCGCATGTAAGTGCCCTGGAAGTTGTCGAGGAATGTGGCTTCCAGGTCCTCCCAAGAACCGATTGAGTCTGCTGGCAAGCTGTTAAGCCAATGCTGGGCCGGTCCTTTAAGTTTGAGTGGGAGGTATTTTATGGCGTGTAGATCATCGCCACGTGCCATGTGGATGTGAAGGAGATAATCCTCGATCCATACCGCCGGATCTGTTGTGCCATCGTATGATTCGATGTTTACGGGTTTGAAACCCTCTGGGATTTTATGATCCATAACTTCATTCGTGAAGCATAGCGGGTGTGCGGCGCCTCTGTACTAGGCTATATCACGACGCAGCTCGGAAGAGCTATGTCTGTTGTGTTCGGCCCGGCCGGATTTGTTGTATCCGGAGTGAAGATCATTGTCACATGTCGTAGGGCGCCTGCGCGATCCGTAGATCGATCTTGTTTATCTTGCCTTATCCTCTAGTATGTCTCGCAGGTCGGGCGCATTTTCCCGTGCCTTAGTTGAGGTGCGTCGGGCCATGGCTTGGGTGGAGGGCTGAGAGGCCTCTTTGTCGCGGCCGCGAGGTGGCCGGTCTGCCATGTCATGTGCTGGTGATGTAGGTGCTTCCTCCTCTGATCGGGGTAGCGGCCTGTGCTTCGGGTAACTCTTGGAGGGGCATTCGAGTTCATACTCTTCGGCCGCAAGGACTTCAGTCCATCTGTCAGCTAGCAAATCTTGGGCAGCTTTAAGTTGTTGCTGCTTTTTCTTGAGGCTGCTTGCCGTGGCTAAAAGCCTGCGTTTAAAACGCTCTTGTTCGGCGGGGTCTGATGGTATGACGAATTCATCGTCCTCGAGGCTTGCCTCGTCTTCGGAGGGAGGCATATAGTTATCATCCTCGACCTCTCGGTCTGCCGCTCTCTCATGAGGGTTGGCTTCTCCATCTTCCTGTGCCGAATCTTGTTGAGGTGGGTGTTCTTCGGCGCTATCTGGGGTAGTATTATCTCCCGTGCCGGAATCACCGTTTTTGCTTTGGCGGGATTTAGAGCGGCGCCGCTGACGCCGACGCTTTGGCTGTTTCTTGGGGGCATCATCCCCCACTGTTCCATCGCCATCTCCATCTTTTGGAGTATCCACCATATATATGTCATATGACGAGGTGGCCTTCCAGCGCCCTACAGGTGCTGGTTCCTATTCGTCTCCTACATCGTCGTCCATGCTGTCGATGTCTTCAGAGCTGAAGTCAAGCATGTCGGTTAGATCGTCGACAGTGGCTACAAAGTGGGTGGTGGGTGGACTTTGAATTTCCTCATTGTCCGTATCCCATCCTCGCTGACCGTAGTCCGGCCAGGGCTCTCCTGACAAAGAGAGAGACTTAAGAGAATTCAGGATGTCACCAAAGGGCGAATGCTGAAAGATGTCTGCGGTGGTGAACTCCATTATCGGCGCCCAATTAGATTTGATTGGCAGGGGCGCGGGGGGTTCGGAGTCCGGGGAGGAGTCCGGATCCTCGGAGTCACGGGTCGTGCAGAGTGCGGGGCTAGCGTTCGGCTTGACCGCTTTCGGGATCGCAGCCCCTGACGTGATGTCCATTCATCCTCGATTGGCGCAATAGGCTCCGAGTTAGGGGTCAGAACCGATGCGTGTGCGGCCTCCAGGACACTATCCGGGGGCAGAGCTAGATCATGCCCCTCGAGATAGTGCGGCGCGCTTGGCCGTGGCTCGAGCCCGTCGAAGATCAATTCTCCGCGGATGTTGGCCGTGTAGTTTAAGTTTCCAAACCTGACTTGATGGCCAGGGGCGTAGCTTTCGATCTGCTCCAGGTGGCCGAGCGAATTGGCCCGCAGAGCGAAGCCGCCGAAGACGAAGATCTGTCCGGGGAGCAAAGTCTCACCCTGGACCGCATCGTTGTTGATGATCAAAGGAGCCATCGGGCCTAAAGGCGACAGCACAGAGGAACTCTCAATGAAAGCACCAATGTCGGTGTCAAAACCGGCGGATCTCGGGTAGGGGGTCCCGAACTGTGCGTCTAGGCCGGATGGTAACAGGAGGCAGGGAACATGATGTTTTACCCAGGTTTGGGCCCTCTTGATGGAGGTAAAACCCTGCGTCCTGCTTGATTAATATTGATGATATGGGTAGTACAAGAGTAGATCTACCACGAGATCAAGGAGGCTAAACCCTAGAAGCTAGCCTATGGTATGATTGTTGTATATGGAGTTGATTACCTACGGACTACAACCCTCCGGTTTATATAGACACCGGATAGGGTTAGGGTTACATAAAGTCGGTTACAATGGTAGGAGATCTTGAATATCTGCATAGCCAAGCTTGCCTTCCACGCCAAGGAAATTCCCATCCAGACTCGGGACGAAGTCTTCAATCTTGTATCTTCATAGTCCAGGAGTCCGGCTGAAGGTATAGTCCGGCTACCCGAACACCCCCTAATCCAGGACTCCCTCACCCGGGGGTGTTGATACATAACAAGGAGGAGCCGTATTCATGCGAGGCGGCTCCATGGTGCGTGGCTGAACTGGTGCACTGGGTGTCATGACCCAGTTTGCCTCTGGCGGGTTGCTCCCCCCAGCTCCGGGTGTATGGAACAGGTTCCTCGGATCCAGCGATAGAGGCAGACGCGACTGAGTTTTCTGATGTCTCCTCCTCATGACCTCGTTTGATGCATTAAGATCCACCAAGAGCCGGAAGGTTTCCGCTTGAAGCTACTGAGCCCGAGCATCCAAAGCTGCTCGTTCTGCTACCATCCGGGTCTCCTCCGCGGCTAGATTTTATTTAGCTTGCAACATCTCCTCCCGCACATGTGCTACTTCCGCGTCATGCTGGGCTTTATCCACCGGTTCTACCACAGCGGTTAACAGAGTCGTCAGCCTATCCATGAGGTCCATTAGAACCTGAGCCGGGGGGCGCGGGGGGTCTCCTGACCTGGTTGCAGCCGACCCGGTAGCTGCTGCTGCCGCTGCAGTGGAGTTCTGCCCGGGTTGCGTCCCTGCCATGAAGACTCTGGCCCAATTTGGCGGGTCAAGGGGGTCCGGAATACTGCTGCCATCGGAACAGCCCCCGAGCTTGCCATCTTGCAGTTGGTACAACGAGTCCATCTCACCTGTTGATGATGCAGTATCAGAGCAGATGGCCGTCTCCCTGCCTTCCATCGATCCTTCAGAGTATTCACCGCCATGGATGCATCCTAGGAAGGCATGTTTCATGACAGATTGAACACGGACGGACCCCACGCTGAGCCGTTTCAATGAGGTTGGTGTGGACGTCCGGCTCAGGGCCTGATTCGCCAATCCGGTCGATGAAGACGTGAATTCCACCGAAGGGGACCCGATACCTGTACTCAATCGAGCCGGCCTTAGGGCCCCAGCCTTCATCGTCGATGTAGAGTTTCCCGCGACAACTCTTGGTCATCCGGCCCACAGCTTATCCCTTGAGCCCTTCAAAGTTGCCCTTCAAGAACTCAAATCCACCATGCGCTGGCCCCACGGTGAGTGCATACTGTCATGGAGTTGACACGATAGATGTCCTAGAGCAAGGACTTAGTCGTAGGGCCATCACACTAGGAAGCTTAAAGGGGTTAATCGGGACAAAGGACACATGAGAGAGTTTTTATACTAGTTCGGCCCCTTACGATGAAGGTAAAAGCCTGCGTCTAGTTGGGATTGGTATTGCCGAGGTTTCGATCTCCAAGAGGCCAAACTCACCGGCTTGGTTATCGACTTGGTTGTTTTCTTGCCCTAAACCGCCACCGGGTCATCCCCTTATATACACGGGTTGACGCCTGGTGGCCTACAGAGTCCCGGCCGGCTCATAATCGTGTCCGGCTCGGTGACTTCCTTTACATGCCTTTATTTACAAGTATTTCCTTACATACGATGGTTTACAGTATTAGGCCTTAAGCCGGGCCCAGGCCTTTGCGCCTTCTATACATTTAGTAAAATATCATCTTGAATGTTTATCGGGCTTCTTCTGTAACCCGCCATTAGGGCTGACCCGGCCCCTCCCATGCGGGTCATACTGGTAGTAATATCCCCAACATCCCGCCTCTTCAACCCGCACCTTGTTAGCCCGAAATATTTTAGATATATCTTTGTCTCGTTGTGCTCCGACAACTCCCTCCATCTCAACCCGCGCCTTGCTATTCCGAAATTACAACGCGCGCAAAAACTCCCACCTCCTATGAAATCCCGACGCGTGAAATGCCTGTGGTACACCTGAACCGAAAGATCCGCCTCAAATTGGTGGGGGTACTTTCGTAACTTACCCCACATTTCGGACAAGCGCGTCTCTGAGCCATGGTTCCCCAAAGCCCACCCATTCGTACACCAAGGCCGCGAAAACCCACGAGGAAACCCCACAACCTGCTCCGTCCGCCACCCAGCCGGAGCCTCTTCCTCGATGATGTCGTCCACAGAAACACCTCGACGTCCCTCATCCATCGTACCGGATGAGGATCCGTCGTCGATCTCATCGTCCCGCCGGTTCAGCCACCCCATCCTCCACCTCCAAGGAGCTGCCCCGACGTTCCCCTCGTCTTTCGTGCCACCTCCATTCCCACACCACCATCTTCACCTGCACCACCGGAAGAGCATCATCATCACCGTTTCCTCAGATGAAGTTGCGGCCTAATCGGCGCCACCAAAGAGGTTGTACACTAATCGCCGCATTTTCTTCTTGATTCGATCTCACGATGCTGCCAGCGCTCGGCCCCGAGCCGACATGGCGCGGCTCCATCCACGGCGGCATCACCGACCACTTCCTCCATGGTGTCACTCCCTCGGTGGTGATGTCCACATCAGTATGAGTTGTTGCTGCTTTAGCTCTCGCTCGCGCTGCTGCTCTGCTCTTGCTCTCGGTCCCCTGCCTGGTCTGTTCTTGCTATTGCTCTCGCTCTTGCTCGCGCTGCTGCTCTTGCTCTTGCTCTTGCTTGCGATGCCGCTCCGATTTGGCTACACTTCAGTCGACTGAATCAACTTTTGGGTCAGTCGATTTTCAGGGGGTGGAGGGCTCGCCGGAGTTAAGGAAGAACCAGCCACAGCGGGGAGGGGGGCTCGCCGGAGAGGTACCCCACTATCTATCTTAGGGTTCATGATGGGGACGGTGGTCGCCAGCGGTGGCGGGGCGTTGGCGGGGCGGTGGCATGGGGATCGCCGGAGAAAAAGCTCGGCACAGGGGGGGGCTAGAGGGATGGCCGGGCGGCGGCGGACCGGCGGTGGGGAGTGTTTTCTGGGCGGGCGGGGCGGCGCACCGCCGGCCGCGGGCGGCGGGGGGCTGCTGTTTGGCAGGTGGTGGCTGGCGGCTTAGGGGGTGGAGGTTGAAGATGAACAGCAGGCCCTTGATTTTGTATCCAACGGCTGCAAAATCGACTGGCCAGAGATGAAAAAGTCAGTCTACCGACGTGTAGCCTCACCTTGCTAGTGTGTTCAGTTTTGGCAGCAAAATTCAGTTTCGAAGTTAAGTTCAGTTTCGATAGTTAAGTTCAGTTTCGACAGTTAAATTCAGTTTCGACAGTAAAGTTCAGAGATGAGCGGCTGATGTATTTTACATCTAGCACTTTGTGGTTATGTATTTTACGTCATGTATTGGAGATCCTATTAGAATTCCACTCAGGTTAACGTTATTCATTGTCTCTCTTGTCCTGCTTCAGCCTCGGCGTCGTATAACTCACCGGAGCTGCTCCAACGACGAAACCCTCCATCACAGCGGAGCAGTACCTCGGGCTCCATCTCCAGACGCCTAAGATCTTCTTCCCCTCCTCTAACATCCAAGTCAGCCGGAGCATCCTCACCGGCCAACCCAATCACGCTGAGATCGACATGGCTTCGCCAAAGAGGTTGTACACTTGATGCATCTCTTATTTACTCTACAAGTTATGTATATTGTCCACTGAGCACTCGTAGTAACGGGAAATACGATTACATCCTACTATATGACAAGCAGTGAGGTACTAGGCAACTTAGCTATTCGTGATGGACTCTCTTGAACGCCATCATTATTTATCTCTGCGTGTTTGAGCTGTGCATTTGTCGATGGGCCTCGGAGTTGAGCTAGTATGGCAGTGGCCTGGGTCCAAAGTAATAGAAGTAGCACAAAAACATTTTTTTAGTGTAGGATTTTCCTTGCTCAAGCCTGCCTACAAGAATCGCCAGTGCTTGAAAGGAAAAGTGAATGAAAAAC
Source organism: Triticum aestivum (assembly GCF_018294505.1). Classification (NCBI taxonomy): domain Eukaryota; kingdom Viridiplantae; phylum Streptophyta; class Magnoliopsida; order Poales; family Poaceae; genus Triticum; species Triticum aestivum. Next base: position 466,328,566 of record NC_057797.1, read on the forward strand.
ATCGGAATTGGAAAGTTTCCTATGGTACTACTTTTCATGAATTTGGTGCAAAGGAATGGAGCAAAGGAAAAATGTAGGATTTGTTCCTTTAGTGTCTCCTTGAGAGAAAAACCATTGGAATTCTAATTTCTACTTCTCCTCCTTTTCATATTCCTATTCATCAAGCACAAGACTAAGAGATAGTAGCATAATAGCATTATAACCGTACATTTTCTTGTGGTTTGACTTAATTTCACCATGCTTTTTTGCATCCTGTGATCTTCCAATTGTTGTGAATCAAACACCCAGATTGGCAGACATCCTGTGTTTTTAAATTCCCTGTTTTGCACGTGCATTCCTATCCTATTCCTGTCTATTTCCTATCCCTGCATTGTTAGAATCCTCAAATTCAAACAAGGCCTTACTCAATTACTTCTGTTACAGATATGTGTCAAAGAAAACCTTGTGTGGTTTGTCCTGCTGCTCCGGCACTGTGTTCCACCCTAGCTCAGCTGCTCCAACGACGGAAGGGTTCACCACAGCAGGGATCCACTCTCCAGACTGTCTTTCGCCGCCTCAGATCTTCTTCCCTGCCGCCGGCAGCCACGGCAACTGCATTACCATCATCAACTAAGCAGATGACCTTGAGGACTACACGGTTCCGCAAGAGAGATCGCACTCTTCCGTGTCTGCTTACGTTATGCGTCGCTTAATATGATGACATGCTACATTATCGTCGTGTTCACCTAGTAGACTCCGAGTCAGGTCCAAACTAATGATGAAACTTGAGTTTTTAAATGGTTGTGGGGTACATATTGGGGCGGCAATCAGTACTATCTGTCTACTATCTAGTTAATCTCCGGTGTCTACTATGAGTTTCATGTTGGGTGCAAACAAACATTAAAGGAGCCATTATCTGTATTTTTTAACTAAAGCTATTATCTGCCTGCTATCATTGGTTTTGGGTCTATCCACAGTTTTCTACCATCACTCTGGATTTGTGCATGCACTCCTTACATAATCTCACTATGTTTTATTCCTATGCATGCCAGTTATTGTACACAGTGGAACTGATCATGTAGAGAAAAAGAGACGAGCCTTGCGTGGCAATAAAATTTCATGCAGACGTCGTTCCATGGTGGGCGCAAAGGCAGCTCCCCCTCCACCCATTTCGGATCGTAATCAAGAGGAAGATATTTGTTCTGAGGGGGATTTAGAAGGAGAAGACCACTCCTATTTACCCCATGAGGTCTTCTCTCTAACTTGGCATGCTGATGTTGGTAATATCATGCATATGGCGCCTTGCATTGCTTACTGTATACATTGAAGATGTCATCTAGTTAGTTTAGACATGCTTTGTGTCAATGCCATCTGTTTAGTTTCTTTATCGTATATGTGAATCATGCAATGCCATCTTGTCTAGCCAGGCATCATATATGTGAATTTTGCAATGCCACCCTGGTTAGCCAGTCATCTTATATGTGAATTATATCATGCTATCTTTTATTATTATTTGTGTACATTTAATTACTCTTCCTATGCATCAGCCATTCGGAACGGTCATGGAAAAATCTGGAGTGGAAACAAGGTCTTCAGAGTAGACAATGCTATCTGACGAAGCGCATGTCTTGCTGGTTAGCGATAGCTCCTCAGAGGAGGATTCAGAGACAGATGAACAGTCATATCCCCCCCCCCCCCCGAGGTACATGCCCTAACTTGGCAGGGTTATGTTGCTCATATCGTGCGTATGGTATCTTGCATTGCTATGTCATTTGCTTAGTTTAGACATGCTTTGTGTGAATGCCACCTGTTTAGTGTCTAATTACCATATATGTGAATTATGCAATGCCATCTTGTTGCAAGACATTATATATGTGAATTATGCAATGTTATCTTGTTGCAAGGCATTATATATGTGAATTATGCAATGCCATGCTGTTTAGGCAAGCGTCATATATGTGAATTATATCATGCCATCCTTTTTTGTATTTCTCATTGCTTTTGTCGACAATGTTTGTATATTCAACTGCTCTTCCTGTGCATCAGCCATTTGAATTGGTGATGGAGAAATCTGGAGTGAAAACAAGGTCTTCAGAGCAGACAATGCTACCTGCTGAAGCAGATATCTTGCTGGTTACAGATAGCTCTTCAGAGGAGGATTCAGAGGCAGATGACCAGTCCTATTACCCCCTGAGGTGTATGCTCAAACTTGGCAGGGTTATATTACTCATATAGTGCATATGTTATATTGCAATGCTTAGTTTTTACATCATATACACATTATTTAATGCCATCTCCTTAGTTGACACATCATATATGCGATTGCCCTCTGCTCACTTCCTTAGTATATAAATCATATATTTGAATTATGTCATGCCATGATGTTTACATAGATAGCATGTATCTGAATTATGGCATGCCAACCCATTTTCTAAAGACATAATATAGTTATATCATCTCATCCTGTTTACATAGTCATCATATTTTAAATTATGTCATTCTATCCTTGAATTATATCATGCCATCATGTTTCCATCGACAGCATGTTTGTGATTTATGGCATGCCAACCACTTTAATAGACACATCGTATAGTTATATCATGTCATCATGTTTACATAGTCATCATATTTTGAAGTATGTCATTCTATCATGTTTAGTTAGCCATCATACATGTGAAATTGTGTCATCCTATCCTGTTTAATTAGCCATCATGTATGTGAAATTATGTCCTGCTATTCTCTTTGTTTAGACAACATAAATGTGAATTATTTCATGCCATGTTTTCTTCTGTACTATCCATTGCACCTATCTATCTTACAATGTCTGTACATTCAATTACTTTTCTTGTTTATCAGCCATTTCAATTGGAGGGAGTGATGGGAGTATCTGTGGGAGTAAAAACACAGTCTTCAGAAAAGATCGTGCTACCTGTCGATGCAGATAGAACCACGGTTGTACTCGCCCAAGAACCAGCCCCACCACACATAACCCACACTCATGCAGATTGTACCCCTACCCAGTTGGACAGAGAACCAGCTACACCCCTTCTAACCCCAACCCCAGCAGATAGAAACCTAGTTCCCGTTGACACAGCACCGTCTCCACCACAAAGCACCCAAACACGAGCAGTTAGTAAGGTAACTGCAGTGCCCAAATCACGAGGACCACCACTCCGAACCCGAAGTCAACGCTTAAAGCAAAAGAACAATTGTTCTCAGGTTAGGTTCTGCAGCTATGGTTCATACTACTTTGCTCTTGCATCACTGTATTTACTAATACCAACTAATTTCAAATTTGAAGGATGCAATTCAAACTCCAATGGCGCGACAGGTATGTTTTAAACCTGTTTCTTCAACGTGTTTGGTTGTTTGCTGTTGTAACTTGCTCTATGTTGATTTCAGTTTCAATTGAATAAACAGTTATGTTCTTATGCCATGCACATTACAAGTGTTGTTATTGCTTTGTAGTTTCCCACACTTATATTCTGTCTATGCTGCTTTGTCTTAAATAGATATGATTCGAACTGTATCTATCTTGATTTGGCAACATAAACTAGAATGATATAGACCATACGGTGACCATACTAAATAGATATATGTTTGTTTCATGTTGTTATCATGTCCACCTTACTACTGAACTGGTTTACCAAAATGAGTTTCATATACTACATTGTTAACCTGAGATGTGTTTGTTTGTTTCTCTTTTAGAACACGGATAAAATATTGGAGAAGAGTACCCTGTTATGCAATGGTAAAGGAAGTAATGCAGATAAGGTTCAAGATAGTGAGACATCCCTGTTGGTCTCCAAGAAAGCTAATAAAAAAAATATTGAAGACACTGAGACAACCCCAAAGTCCTGTCTTGATGTAGTGTTCGAGTTACTGGCTACCACTGCTGGCACCAGCTCTTCGAACTCGTTGCCTAAATCAGTTCGGCTTCTTGAGTCTCAACTTCAAGTTGAAAGGCATCGATCAGATGTTATGCGACAGGAAGCCAAAGGACTGAGGAAGTCCCTGCATAATTCAGATGCATACTTTCTGGTGCAACAGCAAGCGGTGGAGGACTTAAGCGCCAAACAAGAGAAAGTTAATAAGCTTGCTAAGCATGTTTCCAACATTATGGGTACCCAGGATATTGTTTCTTGAGCTCTTCTGAAGTGGTTTCAGTTCTGTGTAAGTGCATCTAGTGCCATCCCTAGTTGGTTTTGGAGTACTGACGACAAACCTAGTTGAGGGACTAATGTGTTTGTGAGATACATGATAACACAGGTAGAAGTCCCTCATTGATTCGGTTTTCCTACCAGAGATGACCCCTAAAAATGTATGAAGACATTGAAGTCAAAGGTGGTATGTGAAGACATTCACATTGAAGACTATGACAAGAGAAGACATCGCGTGAACTATGGAGCACGAAGACTTAACAGTGTCTTCGTTCTATGTTTTCTTTGTTGAGTCATAGGAACCACCGTACTGTTAAGTGGGGTCCAAGAGAACCAGTCAGAATGACTGAACTAATGCTTAACCAAAATCCTATGTCTTCGAGTGAAGACTATGAGAGCAAATCTTGTCCAGAGTTGGATAAGTCAGCTTTGCTTGTAGCCCAAGTAAAGTTGCCGTGTGTGTTTGAAATCTGACTATTGGAACACGTGTCAGTTCCTTAGTGACCCAGGGTCATTTCGGACAAATCAGGTCGGGTTGCCTAGTGGCTACAACTAGCCCACCCCCTACAACCATAAATGGTTGGCTACTCAGAGTTAAAGCACGGCTTTTGTTGTTTGAGAGCAACCCACCTCGAAGACTTTGAGAGAGAATTCCTTGATAGGATAAAGCCCTAACCACCCAGCGCCAAAGAGTGTTAGGCATCACTTAAGTCTTCTTGTCTGTGTGATCTGAAGACTTATTACACTTGAGGACTGTGAATCCTCCAGCCGGTTAGGCGTCGCGTTCTGAGCATCCAAGAGTCATTGTGGATCGCCGGTGAACGAAGTCTGTGAAGGTTTGGAAGTCTACCTTGAAGACTTACCAGAGTGATTGGGCGAGGACTCGGTGTCCTTAGCTCAAGGGGAATAAGGTGAAGACGAGGTCTTCTGAGTTGAGTCTCAGCCTCCCTAACCAGACGTACAGTTGTCACAGCAACTGGAACTGGTCCAACAAATCATTGTCTTCAACGAGTCACTGGTTTCATCCTTCCCTTCCCTTTACTTACTGTTGGTCCTTGTGAAGTAATTGTACGATTGCATCACCATTTGGCTTCACTGAGTGATTACTTGTTCTGATTGGCTTCACAATATCTTCCTACCTGATCCATACTGCCTAGCTGCTATTAGTCATTGTGCTTTCACTTCATTGAATACTTGACTATGGTTTGCCTAGTGTAGTCTACCTTCCGCTACATGGTAATAGGTTTATTTCTATCGTTTGTCTTCGAAACTTACATGTTTTGAAGACTTTCATAAAAAACGCCTATTCACCCCCCTCTAGTCGATCACTAGAACTTTCAATTGGTATCAAAGCAAGGTACTCCCTTGTTCTGTGTGATTCGGTTTAACCACTTGGAGTTTAAGCTATGTCGACTGCAGGGATAATTAAAGTCTCCGCTGCGTGCCCCGTCTTTGATGGAACTGAATATCCCTACTGGAAGAATAAGATGCGCATGCATCTTGAAGCCATTGATGTCGACCTATGGTATGTCATCAAGAACGACATTCCCAAGGCTGGAGAAGGTGTCACTGCTGCTGATGTCAAGAAGTTCGTTCAACTGGACTCTACTGCCAAGAATATCATCTGTGGTCATCTGACCAAAGGACAGTATGGCCGCGTGAGTGCTTTGGAAACATCTAAGCTAGTCTGGGACTGGCTCTCCAAGGTCAACGAAGGTGTCTCAACCCAGAGAGATCAGAGAATCAGTGTCCTTCGCAACCTCTTCAACCGCTTCAAGAGAAATGACAATGAGAATGTCCAGCTCATGTTTGATCGACTCACTAACATCACAAATGAGCTTGAAGCCCTCGGCGCTACTGAGATCACCAAGCATGAAGTCGTCAAGACACTCTTGAGATCACTTGACAGTTCGTTTGACACCCTAGCCCTGATGATTCAAGAACGTCCTGATTTCAAGACACTCAATCCGTCTGACATACTTGAGAAGCTCAACACACACGAGTTTCAGCTTTCTAAGAAAAGAGATATCTACGGTCCCAACTATGGGCGAACTCGTGCCTTGAAGGCAAAAGCTGTCTCCTCATCTGAAGAAGAATCTGATAGCAGTTCTGATGATCCTGAAGACATTGGAAAGGAGCTTGCTATGCTTGTGAAGAAGTTCCAAAAATTCACCAAGAAGAAAGGCTTCAGAAAGTCTTCACGATCAAGCTCAAGGAATGATGAATCTTCTGCTCATGACTACAAGAAGAGAACATGTCACAAGTGCAAGAAACCTGGCCACTACATCTCTGAGTGTCCACAGTGGGACAATAAGAACAACAAGAAGAAGAAGAGCAAGGAGTATGACTCTAACAACAAGAAGAAGAAATACTCAAAGTCTTCTTCCAAGTCTTCCTCAAAGTCTTCATCACACAAGAAGAGCTCATCTAGCAAGGCACGTGCGTTTGTTGGCAAGGAAATGGATTTTGAGGAGGAGTCCGCTTCTGAGGAGGCGGAGGTGGAGTCTGAGGAGGAGTCCGATTCTGGCGTTGCAAGTCTGGCTACAACATACCTTGCCAAGTCCATCTTCAACACTAAAGACAATGACTTCATCACCGACACCGATGCAAATGACAAGGACTCCGCTCCTTCCTACTGCTTCATGGCACGTGGTGCCAAGGTAAACACACGCACTACTCACTATCAAACATCTAGTGACGATGACTCTGATTGTGGTTCCAAACCCAGCTACAAAACACTTGCTAAAATTGCAACTGAACAACAGAAAGCTATGGAACACATTCAGAAACTGTTAGACAAAAGCGATGATCTGTTAGACGCTGAAATGACTCGATCTCAGTCCTTAATTGAAGACATAAAAAATCTTCACATTAAGTATGAGGAACTTGAAAGTCGTCATGAAACACTCTCAACAACTCATGAAAGGCTTTCCTACGATTATCTTCAAAGGAAGCAAGATCTTGAGAAATAGAGAGCGGCTCATGAAGATCTTCAAAAGGAAAACGAGTCACTTCGGCCGAACAGATCAGTTCAGCTTAGGAAGGATTTGAACCACCATGTCTTAAATGCATTGAGCGTGATAATGCTACTTTTGTTGCTGAATGTTATACTGCTGCTACTATTGCAATATCTTCAACTGTTGATGTGGTAACTAACCAATCTGCTGAGGATACCACAACTATTGCTGATGAGAATGCTAGGTTGAAGACACTGCTTGAAACAGGGATGTACAAAAGTCTCAAAGGGCATCAGACACTATGTGATGTCCTCAAAAGGCAGATCCTGAACCGAAACCCTAGGAAAGAGGGTGTTGGGTTCGAAAGGAAAATGAATGTTGATGGCTCTTACTAGAAACCTGAGCAGTACCCCAAAACCACATGGGTTGCTGCAAAGGAACCTTCAGCGGATCCATCCACCCTATCTGGCTTCACTTGTGCTAACCCCATTGTTACTGATGAATCCTTTGATGCAAACTATAAACTGTTTAAGAATCAGAATGGTGAAGTGTTTGCTAGGTATATTGGTACTAACTGCAGGAATGGACCGCCTATGAAGAAGATCTGGGTGCAGAAAAGGTGTTTGGAAAATCTTCCTGTGAATGTCATCATGACACCACAGGTGAAGAAGACAAACCCCAGACCACAGGCTTCATACGGTCCAAAGGCTTCATATAGATAGAGGACTCACCCGAGTCGCACTAACGCAAATGTTTTGCAGGGAAGCCATACTCAGGCCTATGAATATGAACGTGGTTCATCAAACCGCCATGTTCATAAGACCAAGAACTATTCTGCTTATTCTTATGAGTACTATTGTCCACCTGCAAGACTTTTTGCTAGGGCTCCAAAGCCAAAGTTCTCAGATGCTGCACTTAGACTCATTGCTTCGTAGCCACCCTTGAAGATGTGGGTGGCTAAGAAAGCTTAACTCTCTTTTGCAGGGAAAGGTCTCCAGCTGAAAACCAAAATCGTCTGACGCTATTGCTGGGAACCTTAAACATCTTGTAGGGCGCAAGATCAAATGCCCAAATGGTCTTATTATGTACTTTGTTCCTGAATCGCTTTCTACTTGCCCTATCAGTCCTAATCTCGATCTAAGCTTTAATAATCCACTGGTCCTTCAAATGTTTTTGCTTCACAATTCTCTTCGTGAAGCCTATCCCCCTAACTGCACTATAGGGTACGACACCAGCAGCTTCAGAATGGATTATTGATAGTGGGTGTACAAATCACATGACTGGCAAGCGAAGCCTTCTCATGGACTCAACTTTATGTCCATCTGACAAAAGTCACATCACATTTGCTGACACTGGTAAAAGCAAGGTATTGGGTCTAGGTAGAGTTGCAATCTCAAAGGATCAACACATGGATAAAGTCATGCTTGTTGAATCCCTTGGTTTCAACTTAATGTCTATCTCAATTCTTTGCGATTTAAACATGATTGTGATGTTTGGAAAATATCGTTGCCTTGTACTAATGTAATCTGACAAGTCTCTAGTGTTTGAAGGGTATCGGAAAGATGATTTGCACGTGGTAGATTTCTCAGCAGGACCACAACTTGCAGTATGTCTTCTAGCAAAAGCTTCTAAATGCTGGCTCTGGCATCGAAGGCTAGGGCATGCTGGCATGAGGAACCTCCACACCCTTGCAAGAAAGAAGCATGTCATAGGCATCGAGGGCGTCAAGTTCAAGAAGGATCACTTATGCGGTGCCTGTGAAGCAGGAAAGATGACGAGGGCCAAGCATCCCTCGAAGACAATCATGACTACGACTCAACCCTTCGAACTGCTCCACATGGATCTTTTCGGTCCCACTCATTACTCAACTCTTACTACTACTGCTTGTCTCTATGGCTTTGTCATTGTTGATGATTATTCAAGATGTACTTGGGTGCATATAATCCTCTACAAGACTGAAGTGCAGGATGTCTTCGGATGCTTCGCCAGTCGAGCAATGAACAACTATGGTGCCAAGATAAAGCACATCAGAAGTGACAATGGCACTGAATTCAAGAACACTGGCCTAGATACATATCTTGATACCTTAGGCATCACACATGAATTCTCAGCTCCGTACACGCCACAGCAGAATGGCGTTGTCAAACGCAAGAACAGAACACTTATTGAGATGGCCCGGACGATGCTTGATGAATACAAGACTCCAAGAAAATTCTGGCCGGATGCTGCATGCCATATCATCAACCGTGTTTATCTGCACAAGCTTCTGAACAAGACATCCTATGAGCTCCTTACTAGCAAGAAGCCAAATGTCAGTTACTTCAGAGTATTTGGCGCCAGGTGCTGGATCAAGGATCCACATCACACTTCAAAATTTGCACCAAAAGCACATGAGGGTTTTATGCTTGGATATGGAAAGGATTCGCACTCCTACAGAGTCTTCAACCTTTTTCACTATAAAGTGGTTGAAACAGTGGATGTGCGGTTTGATGAGATGAACGGCTCACAAAGAGCCAAATGTTCTAGATGAAGTTCCATCCAGTGAATCAATCAAACTTATGGGAACTGGAGAAATCATACCGTCTGAAGCTCAACCTGAAGAGGAACTTATCATCTCCGCACCTAATTGACCTGAAGACAATGCTCAGCCTGAAGACAATCCCTCTAACGATGACAATGATCAGCAAGAGCAAAATCTTCGTCCTATACATCCTCGTGTTGCAAATGAAGTACAGATTGAGAGAATAATTGATAGCATCAATGCACCAGGTCCACTCACTTGTTCAAGGGCAACACAACTAGCAAATTTATGTGGGCACTTCGCATTCGTCTCAATATCTGAACCCAAGAAAGTTGAAGAAGCCTTCATGGAACCTGAATGGATTCAAGCTATGCAAGAAGAGCTTCAACAGTTTGAGCTGAATAATGTATGGGAACTGGTTAAGCGTCCTGATCCTCGCAAGCACAATATAATAGGCACCAAATGGATATATCACAACAAGCAAGATGAGCATGGTCAAGTTCTTAGAAACAAAGCCTGTCTCATTGCTCAAGGGTACACTCAAGTTGAAGGGATTGACTTCGATGAAACATTTGCTCCTGTGGCTAGACTTGAAGCCATACGCATACTGCTGGCCTATGCGAATCATCATAACATACTTCTATATCAAATGGATGTGAAGAGCGCTTTTCTCAATGGCAAGATTGAAGAAGAGGTGTATGTTGCACAACCGCCTGGCTTTGAAGATCCAAAACATCCTGACATGGTGTACAAGCTCAACAAGGCACTGTATGGCCTCAAACAAGCTCCTCGGGCTTGGTGTGACACACTCAAAGACTTCCTGAAGAGCAAAGGCTTCAAATCTGGTTCCCTCGACCCCACTCTCTTCACGAAGACATATGATGGTGAACTATTTGTGGGCCAAATATATGTGGATGACATTATCTTCGGCTGCACCAATCAGAAATACAGTGAAGAGTTTGGATATATGATGCAAGAGCAATATCAGATGTCCATGATGGGTGAGCTGAAGTTCTTCCTTGGTCTTCAAATACGTCACTAACACAACGGCATCTTCATATCTCAAGAGAAGTACCTCAAAGATTGCCTGAAGAAGTTTGGGATGCAAGACTGCAAAGGCTTCACGACGCCAATGCCAGCCAAACATCATCTGGGTCCCGACGACAATGGTAAAAAGTTTGATCAAAAGGTATACCGCTCCATGATTGGTTCTTTACTTTATCTATGTGCATCTAGGCCAGATATTATGCTTAGTGTTTGCATGTGTGCTCGATTCCAAGTGGCACCAAAGGAATCGCATCACTTAGCTGTGAAGCTAATTCTTCGATATTTGGCTTACACCCCAACACTAGGATTATGGTATCCAAAGGGCTCAGAGTTTGATCTGGTTGGATTCTCGGATGCTGATTATGCTGGTGACAAGGTGGATCGCAAGTCTACATCAGGCACATGTCATTTTCTGGGACGATCACTTGTATGTTGGTCTTCAAAGAAGCAGAACTGTGTATCTCTCTCCACTGCTGAATCTGAATACATTGCTGCTGGATCTTGCTGCGCTCAGCTTCTGTGGATGAAGCAAACACTCAAAGACTATGGCATTCATCTGAAGCAAGTGCCACTCTACTGCGAGAATGAAAGCGCCATCAAGATTGCCAACCACCCAGTTCAGCACTCGAAGACAAAGCACATTGAAATTCGTCATCACTTTCTCAGAGATCATGTTGTGAAGGAAGATATTGATATCATATACGTCAACACTGAAGAGCAATTGGCAGATATCTTCACCAAGCCCTTGGATGAGAAGAGATTTTGCAAGTTACAGTGTGAGCTAAATATCTTGGAATCCTCAAATGTCATGTGATCAGGCACACATCCTAACACTTATGCATATTGATGACTTAGATGTACAACACACGAAGTAAAGTATATCTTCAATCAATGAAGACATACATTCTAAGTGGGAATACATTAATGTGGAATTTGACTTCGGAGCACCACGATAATTGTGCGCCGTGTCTGGGTCTAATACTTCCTATACGGTGGGTAACACCACCACCAAATTCTTTTGTTTGAAGTGTTTCACCCATGCGTTGCATTTGCTATGTATTCACATTTGGTTTGGCTTCAATCTCAACCTGTCTTCATGATTATCTTCACTATTTTGATTATATATATATATACTAGTGTTCTGTCCTCTACAACATTCACTTATAGCTATGTCTTCTTGTTGAATATTTTGAACTAAGTGAATGTGATCGGACCCTAACCTCTCTATGCTTTCTATCTCAAACTCTATCTCTCCAAATCATATGCATTCTCTTGAAACTGTCGAATGTCTTCTCTGCGTCCTTGTCAGCAGAAGATACAGAGACAAACATTAAGTCCGCTTTCAATGCTAATTCATTCACCTGAAACCTGGAGAAGTGGGAACGACCACCCGACAATCCAGGCGTGCATGGGAACGTGGAACAACCTCCGATGTGTTGCATGATGGCCACGTGTCCTTCAGATGTGAATCGCCAGGGGCACCTGTGTAATAACACTGTGCCGTCCCTGTCCCTATAAATACACATCTCACCACAGTCATTATCCTTTCTTCCACTCTCGCACAAACCCTAGCGCCACCGCTGGCCCTCGACGACGCCGATGATGAAGCTCTTACTGCCGCGACCTCTCCGACACCGTCTTCACGCCGGCCGCGGACATCGTCTTCTCCGCCGTCTCCGTAGGTGTCCTCCGTCGCCAAGTTAGGGCACGGACGATCGAACTGCTCGGCCTCCTCTTCCACTCCGTCTAGCAGTTCTACGTGTGGTAAATAAAACTTCCTTTTTACGGCCCTTTTGATCCTATAGATTCATCACTTTCTACCACAAGCAGTTTCTATTCACACAAGTTGGATCTATTTCATACTGCATCTCATAATATGCCTAGTATGTTCACTTATGCTTCAAAAAATAGTTAGATTCCTCACTTGTACTGATCCTTGGATTCGTACAAATCTGGAACCAACTCCTTATCTATGAGTGAATGTCTTCGCACGATGAGGTTAATGTCTTCTAAACTGATTTATCTTCAAAATCTTCTGAGAATGCATATGACCTCTTCCCCTTCCCTCGCACCTTAATGCTGTCACAGGTACATGTCCGTGGGAGAATCCCTTGGTTCTCAAAGTCTGCATTCATTTGCAGAATTCTTACAGTGTCATATAAATTCTCCCAAAGCCAGTTCATGTTTGTCTAGCAAGCGAAAGCCTTTGAAACCTTTGAACGTTTTGAAGCCATTCATTTTGAAGTTCATGGCTACAGAGAAATCAGTAAGGAAGGGTGGCAGACAGCGTCATGGGGGAATGTCAAGAGATTTTCCTAATGACCTCTCAGAGCTTTACAAGACAGATCCTGAAGAGGATTACAATCAGCGCAAGACCCGAATCCAATGGATTCGAAGATATTGGGCAGAACAATGGTTCAAGTATCGGTTTGTGACCCAAGAATATGCTGAGAAAAATGCCATCAAGCGACCTTGGGGAGACATCCTATACAGAAATCTTCAACCCAGGTCCAGAGATGAAGCCATTGAACAAGGCTTCTATCCTTGCATGGTCCGTGGACCACATCCTGCGGATGCTCACCCATCGTCATTGCTATGGTGTCGTGACGACAATCTGTTCAAACGCAACTTCCAATTTGCCAAGAATTCATCTAAGCAAAACAAGAAGTCATTGGGACTAGACTTCAACCCTGGCCCTTCTGCTCCCCGTGCCGATGGCACCCGCGAAGCTAAACCCAATCTTGTTGGGCCCTTCTACAACCTGGAAGGTCTCATCACTCATATCATGGTTCAAGGGACAGTGGTGGATGATCTTGCAGATGATGTTGAATCTGATGAAGCGCCTGCACGGCCGAAGCCAAAGAAACAGAAGAAGCCTAAAGCTTCAATGCCTGCCTCAGCACCAAAAATCTCACGGGCGAAGCCACTGGCTACTGCACCTCCTGAAGACAGTGTGCAGTCTGAAGATTTGTGACGCATCTCCAAGCCCTTGAGAGTCAAGATGCCTTTGCAACACACTAGCCAAGAACTGACTGCCGCTGCTATTCTGTGCAACGACGCCATTGATTTGTCCAGCGATGAAGATCTTGCAAATGACGCTCTTGAGCAACTGATCAAGAGCAAAGAAGAAGCAGAAGTCTTCAATGATTTGCCTCTCTTTGACGTGGCAATCATCCACAACTTCATTGATGAGTGGTTTGACACGCCCAACCTCAGCTTTGAAGATCTGCAACTTCCAATTGGCCTCAGTGTCGCTTTCCATGGCGCCATTGCTTCAGAGTAGCTCTAGCTCAGCGCATCGTTGAACTAAAGCAAAAGATCGACTTTGAGAAAGCTCAGTTCAAGGAGCACATGGCAAGCTCAGCATGCAAGAGGTCAAAAATTTCAAGATCATGCTGCACGAGCTCAAAGAAGCCTTTCTCAGGAAGCGTGAAGAAGCTCAAGGTTCTCATGAGCGCATGAAGAGCCTGGCTGACAAGTGTGTGCAAGCCTACAATGAGGCTGAGAAGCGCAAGGCCCTTGGTCATCCTGGCATCGATCCCAGGATGGCCGCAAAGAAGAAGAAGAAGCCAACTATGGCTGAACCCGAAGCACCAAGGCAAGAAGCACATCCCATTGTCTTCCCAGCCAGCATGACTGGCTCGAAGCCAAAGGTCATGTCAACCGCTTCAGAACTGAAGAAGACGAGGACTGCTAAGGCTGAAGCAAGAAAGAGGAAACACCCTGAAGCCTCCGATGCTGCTCCCTCCAAGAAGAAGCGCAAGACCAAGAAGGATCGGGCTGCTCCCACAGATCCCTTAGTTGTTGAACCTATCTCCATGGTTCGCCCTGCAGCTAAACATCAAGAGCGCCAACTGACTGTCCATGAGCCTGCTTCCACAGAGGCTCATGAAGCTGAAGACATTCCAGCAGCTGATCCCACCGCTGCTAAAGACATTGGTCACCATGACAATGTTGAAGATGATGTAGTTCTTCCTCAGATCGAGCACAACTTTGTATCATCGCCTGTGCTTACGCACATCGAACTCATCAGCATTGGTCGTCCTCTGACGCCAATTGATCAAGATGCATCATGGGCTGATCACCCACAACAACAAGTCACACCACCCTGGCAAGAATAAGAAGATGACTTTGAGGCCCAGCCAACTCCGTCTCCAGAGGCGTCGCCAGCGTTACGCAGGCTTCGCAAAGGACCAAGGTCTCAAGTCCCTCTTTCGAGCGTTCCAGAAGGAGAAGTGCCCCACCAATCTGTTGCACGTCAAGTGTTTCCAGATGCCACTCCTACTATGAATGTCTCCGAGTCTGAGGCTAAAGCTGCTGAAGACGTTCCGGCTGCATCAGCCGATGACACACGAGAAGAAGAATGTGTCCCTACTCCCCCATTACTGAAGAAGCTGTTCTCGAGGAGAACGTGTCTGTGCCCGACCCTCCAGCTCATCAAGTGGAGGTTGAGAATCTTGAGGCTGCCACCACCAACACAAATAAGGCCAATGACGTTGTCATGGCTGAAGCAAATGTGGAGCCTGCACCAACCAATGTGCCAGAAGTCAGTGAAGCCAATGATGCTACTGCTCCTGTTCCTGCGCCTGCTGCTGGTCCTCAGTTTGACTATCACGTTGAGCACATGCCTCAGGTACAGAAGTCAGTGCCAAGGTTGCCCAGGTTTCCAGGTCCTGCATCAGCACCCGGATCCTTTAATGTCAACGGCTTCAAAGCAGACAACACCTTCTTCAATAGCGCCAAGAACCCCTGCTCAAGGGAAAGAATATCTTCTGATCGGCTGTGGAGCTATCCGCAGCGAAGTTATTACTCATGCATTCTATACAATCAATGTCGCATTTTCCCTCATATGCGTCTTGACACTGAAGCCATAACTGGTCTGCCTTGCTTGGAAGAAGCTCTGGATTGCTTCAAAGAGTCTGGACTGTTGCCTTTCGTCACCGACCAAGAGCACTGGAACGAAGAGTTGCTGCTCCAATTCTATGCCACTCTTCACATTCGTGGCTACAACAGAGATCCGAAGACTTGGGTCCTTGAGTGGATGACCGGCAATGTTCATCACAAAGCCAAAGCCTTTGATATCATTGAGCTCACTGGTCTGCCCACTCCTGGAGATCTTTATGAACCTGGTTGTCAGCTTCACAGTGCAGTGATGGAGAGCTGGAAGCCTGAACCGAACATGAGTCAGATGCTTAGCATGATGAAGCCTTTGCCTCCAGATGCTGCATATCCTAAGGAGTTCCTTGTTGAAGACCTTGAGTATCTACCACGCACTATCTATCACATTATCAGGCGAACTCTCTGGTCCATCAAAGGACATTCTCCACATGCAAAGCTGGAAGCTGCTATGAAGACTTTGGTCTTTTATATTCTTCACAGCAAATGCTTCAATGCACAAGACTTCTTCATTCGCCAACTTGCTGCATCAGGATCTAATCTTTTTGGCTTGAAGTTTTACACAGCATGGATAATGCGGCTGATCAAACTACACTCAGCTGTCTCATATCAGCCCTCTGCTCGCAATCATCGGATCTTTCTGCCTGACGTTGATATGTCCGTTGAAGCCATCTATCCAGAGCCTGCCAAGGATCCTCTTAGTCTTCAGAATGCTGAGCATCAAAGTTTCTCTCAAAACGTTGAAGCAGTTGAAGCAGTCACTCGTGTTTATCCTCTGGCTGGTACTACACGTGCACCTCATCGTGCCCTCACTGAAGCCACTAAAAGCACTATTGCCCAACGGCCCAAGAAGCGATCTCGTGTTCTCAATGACCGAGAGCTTCTGGTTGCCCTTCATCCGAAACAGGATAGGCATCATGACTGGCTGAAGCGCCAAATGCAAAGCCTCTTGGTGGATGTCAACCGCATTCGCAATCTTACCACCAAGAATGCCTTTGTTGCCCATGAAACCTGTTGGCGTACATGGAAAGGGCTGACGCTTATGTGTTCTGAAGATGATCTTCAAGAGGATGGCTTCTCTGAACATTTCAAGTTTGACTCCACACCTCCAAGAAGGACTGTGCTGCAACGAACTCCGTCTCTTGAAGACTCTGAGTTCTCTTCCTCCGCGGCCACTATGAATGTGTAACACCCTCGATGCGACTATAGCTCCCACGTGTCGAGGCACGACTTAGAGACATAATCACATTGAAGGCATATGTCGCAAGTTAGGCAATCTTTCACAACATCCCATGTAACATAAATAATAAAGGGGAGATAACATAGTTGGCTTACACTCGCCACGTCAATCAAGTACATAAATAACATTACATCATTCAAACACCCATGGCCCGACTACGGCGCCAAAATAAAAGAGATCCCAACATGCGACACGGTCCCAATCACCCCCAACTGGGCACCACTACTGATCATCAGGAAAGGAAGCATAGTAACGTTGAGAGTCTTCGTCGACCTCCCACTTGAGCTCAAACGTGTCTCCTGGAGCGGAATCATCAGGCCCTGCATCTGGTGTAATAGTAATTTGTGAGCCACAGGGACTCAGCAATCTCGCACCCTCGCGATCAAGACTATTTAAGCTTAAAGGTATGGCAAGGTGAAATATGAGTGGAGCTGCAGCAAGCGACTAGCATATATGGTGGCTAACTTATTCGCAAAAGAGAGCGAGAAGAGGAGGCAAGGCACGAGCGAGAAACTAGAGAGCAACCTGCGCAAACATTACTCCAACATCGTGTCCACTTCCCGGACTCCGCCGAGAAGAGGCCATCACGGTAACACACTCAGTTGATTCATTTTAATTAATTAAGGTTCAAGTTATCTACAACCGGACATTAACAAATTCCCATCTGCCCATAACCGCGGGCACGACTTTCAAAAGTTCAAATCCCTACAGGGGAGTCCCAACTTAGCCCATGACAAGCTCTCATGGTCAACGAAGGAATAGACCTCCTCCCAAGACGTTCCGATCAGACTCGGTATCTCGGTAATTCAAGACACTTCGACAGGTTAAAACAAGACCAGCAACACCACCCGAATGTGCCGACAAATCCCGATAGGAGCTGCACATATCTCTTTCTCAGGGCACACTCAGATTGTCTAAACTTCCGGTAGGCCAGCCCAGAGTTGCCCCTGGTAGCCACCGGCGGCTGACGGTTTGGACCAACACTCAGAGGAGCACTGGCCCGGGAGGGTTAAAATAATGATGACCCTTGAGTCTGCAGAACCCAAGGGAAACAAAAGGCTAGGTGGCAAATGGTAAAACCAAGGTTGGGCATTGCTGGAAAAGCTTTAATCAAGGCGAACTATCAAGGGGTTCCCATTATAACCCAACCGTGTAAGGAACGCAAAATCCGGGAACATAACACCGATATGACGGAAACTAGGGCGGCAAGAGTGGAACAAAACACTAGGCGAGAGGCCGAGCCTTCCACCCTTTACCAAGTATATAGATGCATTAAGATAACAAGATAATATAATGATATCCCAACAAGTAAATAAATGTTCCAACGAGGAATGGCCTCCAATCTTCACCTGCAACTAGCAACGCTATAAGAGGGGCTGAGCAAAGCGGTAACATAGCCAATCAACGGTTTGCTAGGACAATGGTGGGTTAGAGTTTTGGCATGGCAATTTGGGAGGCTTGCAAGCAAGTGGTAGGCATCGTGGCATTGGCATAGCAAAAGAGCGAGCAAAACTAGCATAGCAAAGATAGTAGTTATTTCGAGGGTATGATCATCTTGCCTGCACAGTTGTCAGAATTGACTGGATCCTTGAAAGCAAACTCAACGGGCTCCTCATTAGAGAACTCATCTCCTGGCTCTACCCAAACAAGACAAACAAGCAACAAGGATACAATCAACCACGTGCAAACTCAAACAACACAATGCAAAGATGATATGCTATGCGAGATGTGATGCGGGATGCAAAATGCAAGATATGACAGAAAATGCATGAACCTGGCCTCAACTTGGAAAACCAAGTGTGCCACTGGAAATATGAGATGAAATCGCTTGAAAATGATATAAAGAACGCCGGAATCGGAGTTACGGTTTGGAAATAGCAAGCGATTCAAAAATGACACCGGTCTGCGATTTACAGCAAGTAGGCATCTAAATGCAACGAAAAAAACATGCTACAGCACCCAAACATGACAAAAAAATACATGGCAGGGATGCACACAAGATTCTTAACAAAAGTCTAGCACTGAGCTACGGCCAATTCATCCACTAACAGGTTCAAACAAGCATGGCAAAAATGCATATGGCAAGCAGATCTCAGACTTAGTGAAATTAACACTTGTCTGGAATTTCGGATCAGGTAGCACTCTTCGGAGCAACAAAACTACATGCTACAGGATACTAACATGGCAAAGTAAAGCATGACATGGAGCTACTCAAAGAGCTTAACAAAAATCCCTTAGTGACCTTGAGCCAAAAAGGACCAGAAAATACAATTGCAAGCACGTGAACATAGCAAAAACATAATCAGTTTTCAGACTTAGTGAAAACCTGACACATGCTGAAATATAACTCAAGTAGGCATGTTTACAAGCTCGATGCACTCACTATGGTGCAAGTCATGGAAAGACAAGCATACACCCATCAAGAAGGCACAAAATGCAAGCCAGAAATGGCAAGAACAATAGCATAGCATGCACGGATCAACTACAATGTCATCGGCAAAATTGCAAACAAGTTGACAATCTGCCCAGATTCACAAAGTAGCAAAAGTAGAGCTCGATTGACTCAAGCAAGTGTGCCCCATAATTGCAAACAAGGACATGGATGGATAGGGCACTACAATATTTACAAAACATCCTTACTGATCATCCTCAAAAGAGGCACGGATCACTAGGAAACAATAAGAACAAGTGGCATCATGAGATAAACAGATCCAGGACTTGGTGATATTACTAAGTCCCTGAAAACAGAATTAGGAAGTGCACCACTTTGCAAGCTTGCACAAGTCACCACACACATCCTAAAGATACATGGGTTGCACCTCTGGAAAGAAGACAAAACCCTTAACAAAACACATGTAGAGCATCAGGGCATATCATGCACACATTAATCATGGCAAAAATGACAAAAACCTAAATGGAGCAGCAGATCTGACAATTAACTCAAGTAGCCCTCTTCTAACAGCATTTCGGGCATCAAGATGATCTCAAATGAAAATGACGCAATGGAATGAAATGATGTACTCTCTGAGATGAACATTTTGATATGCTATATGCGTGAATCGGAGCTATGGATGCAAAGTTACGGAGCCGTGAACAGGAGCACTTGAATTGAAAAATCTCTGGGACTTAGTGAAAAATGCAACCTCCCAGATCAAGGGTTTGACCGGCGCGCGAAACGAGGTGCGTGGCGGCTTGGCGGCGGCAACGGCTTGGCGCGGGCGGCGGCGGCTCGGCTCGCGGGCGAGGAGGCGCGGGGCTTC